>NC_084548.2:75427500-75505000 GCF_033978685.3 Nerophis lumbriciformis
GTTAGTTGAGACGTTTTTGCTGTATGGGGGGTTGTACCAGATGATGTCGTTTCGTTTTCTGTTCTTTTTTGGCTGGTTTCCTGGCGTGGGTTCATAGGTGAGGGTGAAATTGTATCCGCTTTCATCAAGGGCTTTTTGGTACGGGGGGGTTGCTTGGTCAAATTCAGCTTTGCTAGATGACAGCATCGATAGCCTTTTATTAATTCCGGTAGGTATTCTTTTCGTGGTGGTGGGTGGGTGGTTGCTGTCATGGTGCACGTATTGGAGTGTTGTGTTGGGTTTCGTGAATGGTTGGTAGCTGTTATTTCTCAGGTTGAAAGTGACGTCAAGGAAGTTGACGGTTTGCTTGTTGGCTTCAATCGTGATCCGTAGGCCGTATATATATATATATATATATATATATATATATATATATATATAACAAACAACTCACATAGATGCATGGGATCATTTTAGAGCGCAACATTTGAGGACAAAAAAGGAGATAACCACAACAAAAGTGTAGTCATGTTCTGGATCTTCTTTGCAGGGTGGAGTCACTTAAGTGTTTGCATGTTGACACAACATTGAAGACATGTCAGCACACACACACACACACACACACACACACACACACACACACACACACACACACACACACACACACCATATTCTGCTTGCAAGGTGCCGAGCTTAGGATGGAATTCCCCTTCCGTCATATAGTGGGAATGATGAGGAAAAAAACTGGCCTGAGAGCCTCCTCCATACATCACACACACACACACACACACACACACACACACACACACACACACACACACACACACACACACACACACACACACACACACACACACACACACACTTCATGAGAAGACTGCAGCGATATGAGCCTCGCCCTTCTGATTTTGTTGTCATTGACGAATTGCTAATGATGAACAGATGACTCTGTGTGTGTGCGTGTGCGTGTGTGTGTGTGTGTGTGTGTGTGTGTGTGTGTGTGTGTGTGTGTGTGTGTTGTGTGTGTGTGTGTCTGAAAAAGGCTAAAAACATTTGTTTTAATTTGTCTCCAGCTGTATTGTTTTCATGAAGTAAACATTTACATAAGTATGCACAGCAAGAGTGCATGTTTAAGTATACTTGGTAAGTATACATGGCAAGTGTGCACATAAAGTATACTGTACATTGTAAGTATACATGGTAAGTATACTTGGTAAGTATACATGATAAGTATACATGGTAAGTATGCACAGCAAGCATACTGTACATTGTAAGTATGCATGGTAAGTATACTTGGTAAGTATACATGGTAAGTATGCACAGCAAGTATACTGTACAATGTAAGTATGTATAGTAAGTATACATGGCAAGTATACCTGGTCAAGTATACCTGGTAAGTATACATGGTAAGTATGCACAGCAAGTATACTGTACATTGTAAGTATGCATGGTAAGTATACTTGGTAAGTATACATGGTAAGTATGCACAGCAAGTATACTGTGCAATGTAAGTATGTATAGTAAGTATACATGGCAAGTATACCTGGTAAGTATACATGGTAAGTATGCACAGCAAGTATACAGCACATTGTAAGTGTGCATAGTAAATATGCATAGTAAGTATGTATGGTGAGTATACTGTACATTGTAAGTATGCATGGTAAGTATGTATGGTAAGTATACTGTGCATTGTAAGTATGCATAGTAAGTATGCATGGTAAGTATGTATGGTAAGTATTGTGCCTGTAAGTATGTGTGGTAAGTATGCATGCCAAGTATGCATGGCAGGTTTGCATGGTAAGTATGTATGGTATGTATGCATGTAAGTATGCATGATAAGTATGCATGGTAAGTATGTATGGTATGTAAGTATGCATAATAAGTATGTATGGTATGTATGCATGTAAGTATGCATGGCAGTTATGCATGGTAAGTATGTGTGGTAAGTATACATGGCAAGTATATTGTACATGGTAGGGTATAAATGGCAAGTATGCATGGTAAGTATGCATGGTTAAGTATACTGTACATGGTCGGGCATGCATGGTAAGTATGCGTGGTAATTATACTGTACATGGTAGGATATGCATGGCAGGTATGCATGGTAAGTATGTGTGGTAAGTATGCATGATAAGTATGCATGGTAAGTATACTGTACATTATAAGTATGCATAGTAAGTATGCATGGTAAGTATGTATGGTAAGTATACTGTGCATTGTAAGTATGCATAGTAAGTATGCATGGTAAGTATGTATGGTAAGTATTGTGCATGTAAGTATGTGTGGTAAGTATGCATGCCAAGTATGCATGGCAGGTTTGCATGGTAAGTATGTATGGTATGTATGCATGTAAGTATGCATGGTATGTATGCATGTAAGTATGCATGATAAGTATGTATGGTATGTATGCATGTAAGTATGCATGATAAGTATGTATGGTATGTATGCATGTAAGTATGCATGGCAGTTATGCATGGTAAGTATGCATGGTAAGTATGTATGGTAAGTATACTGTGCATTGTAAGTATGCATAGTAAGTATGCATGGTAAGTATGTATGGTAAGTATTGTGCATGTAAGTATGTGTGGTAAGTATGCATGCCAAGTATGCATGGCAGGTTTGCATGGTAAGTATGTATGGTGTGTATACATGTAAGTATGCATGATAAGTATGTATGGTATGTATGCATGTAAGTATGCATGATAAGTATGTATGGTATGTATGCATGTAAGTATGCATGGCAGTTATGCATGGTAAGTATGTGTGGTAAGTATACATGGCAAGTATACTGTACATGGTAGGGTATACATGGCAAGTATGCATGGTAAGTATGCATGGTTAAGTATACTGTACATGATAGGGCGTGCATGGTAAGTATGCATGGTAAGTATGCGTGGTAATTATACTGTACATGGTAGGGTATGCATGGCAGGTATGCATGGTAATTATGTGTGGTAAGTATGCATGATAAGTATGCATGGTAAGTATACTGTACATAGTAGGGTATGCGTGTAGGTATGCATGGTAAGTATGTGTGGTAAGTATGCATGATAAGTATGCATGGTAAATATGCATTGTAAGTATACTGTACATGGTAGGGTATGCATGGTAAGTATGCATGGTAAGTATACTGTACATAGTAGGGTATGCGTGTAAGTATGCATGGTAAGTATGTGTGGTAAGTATGCATGATAAGTATGCATGGTAAGTATGCATGGTAAGTATACTGTACATGATAGGGTATGCATGTAAGTATGCATGGCAGGTATGCATGGTAAGTATGCATGATAAGTATGCATGGTAAGTATGCATGTAAGTATACTGTACATGGTAAGTATGCATGGAAAGTATATTGCACATGGTAGGGTATGCATGGTAAGTATACTGTACATGGTAGAGTATGCATGGTAAGTATGCATGGAAAGTATATTGCACATGGTAGGGTATGCATGGTAAGTATACTGTACATGGTAGGGTATGCATGGTAAGTATGCATGGTAAGTATGCATGGAAAGTATATTGCACATGGTAGGGTATGCATGGTAAGTATACTGTACATGGTAGGGTATGCATGTAAGTATGCATGGCAGGTATGCATTGTAAGTATGCATGGTAAGTAAACTACATGGTAGGGTATGCATGGTAAGTATGCTTGGTGTGAGACACATAAACCGTGTGTGTGTGTGTGTGTGTGTGTGTGTGTGTGTGTGTGTGTGTGTGTGTGTGTGTGTGTGTGTGTGTGTGTGTGTGTGTGTGTGTGTGTGTGTGTGTGTGTGTGTGTGTGTGTGTGTGTGTGTGTGTGTGTGTGTGTGTGTGTGTGTGTGTGTGTGTGTGTGTGTGTGTGTGTGTGTGTGTGTGTGTGTGTGTGTGTGTGTGTGTGTGTGTGTGTGTGTGTGTGTGTGTGTGTGTGTGTGTGTGTGTGTGTGTGTGTGTGTGTGTGTGTGTGTGTGTGTGTGTGTGTGTGTGTGTGTGTGTGTGTGTGTGTGTGTGTGTGTGTGTGTGTGTGTGTGTGTGTGTGTGTGTGTGTGTGTGTGTGTGTGTGTGTGTGTGTGTGTGTGTGTGTGTGTGTGTGTGTGTGTGTGTGTGTGTGTGTGTGTGTGTGTGTGTGTGTGTGTGTGTGTGTGTGTGTGTGTGTGTGTGTGTGTGTGTGTGTGTGTGTGTGTGTGTGTGTGTGTAGACACAAAGGAAACACACACAGAGTTACACAACAATCATATCATAAAGTCCACATTAAAGCGGCTTTAAGCGCTTCTATTTGAGGGTTCTCACCGGGCCTCTCCAGTTCCCAGGACCACTCCAGTTCTCAGTTGTCAGTGCACGTGCACTCTGATGATGTCACGCTCCTGGAAGCCGACCCCTCCCTAGCAACCACGTCCAGCAATTTAGGCAAACATCTGGACCGCTGCTTCTAGAACCTGCTGGTGTGTCAAGCTGCTTTGCTTTGGTTCCACTGGTCGCTGGGTTCTACTTGTGTCCGGTTCTGTCGGGCTTTCATCGCCGGTTCAGGGTTAGGTCGTTCCTTTGGTTTCACCAGAACCACTGACCTGCTCAGGAAGTACACTTTGCTCTTCCTTGGTGATGATGCAGATACTAAAGCAGTGAAGTTGTCAGGTTGTGTAAAAGGTAAATAAAAAGAGAATACAACAAATCCTTTTCAACTTATATTCAATTGAATAGACTGCAAAGACAAGATATTTCATGTTCACACCGAGAAACTTTCCTATTTTTTGCAAATAATCATGAAGTTAGAATTTAATGGCAGCAACACATTGCAAAAAAGGCATTTTTACCAGTGTGTTACATGGCCTTTCCTTTTAACAACACCCAGTAAAGGTTTGGGAACTGAGGAGACACATTTTTGAAGTGGAATTGCACCACACATTTTCAATGTCTGGACTACAGGCAGGCCAGTCTAGTACCCGCACTCTTTTACTATGAAGCCACGCTGTTGTAACACGTGGCTTGGCATCGTCTTGCTGAAATAAGCAGGGGCGTCCATGGTAACGTTGCTTGGATGGCAACATATGTTGCTCCAAAAGCTGTATGTACCTTTCAGCATTAATGGTGCCTTCACAGATGTGTAAGTTACCCATGTCTTGGCCACTAATACACCCCCATACCATCACACATGCTGCCTTTTACACTTTCACCCTAGAACAATCCGGATGGTTCTTTTCCTCTTTGGTCCGGAGGACACGACGTCCACAGTTTCCAAAAACAATTTGCAATGTGGACTCACCACAGAACACTTTTCCACTTTGCATCAGTCCATCTTAGATGAGCTCGGGCCCAGCGAAGCGTTTCTGGGTGTTGTTGATAAATGGCTTTGGCTTTGCATAGTACAGTTTTAACTTGCACTTACAGATGTAGCGACCAACTGTAGTTACTGACAGTGGAATTCTGAAGTGTTCCTGAGCCCATGTGGTGATATCCTTTACACACTGATGTGGCTTTTTGATAAAGTACTGCCTGAGGGATCCAAGGTGTGTAATATCATGGCTTACGTGCAGTGATTTCTCCACATTCTCTGAACCTTTTGGTGATATTATGGAGCGTCCTTTGGTTCCCGTGCCATCAAACTGTTAGAACTCCTCACTTGTGCAACTTTTTTACTATACATGATTTTGTAGACTTCACGCCTTTGAGTCCACCGTGTGGATGGACCTTTAAAGTCCTGAGTCCAGAAGGTGGATGGACCTTTAAAGTCATGAGTCCAGAAGGTGGATGGACCTTTAAAGTCCTGAGTCCAGAAGGTGGATGGACCTTTAAAGTCATGAGTCCAGAAGGTGGATGGACCTTTAAAGTCCTGAGTCCAGAAAGTCGATGGACCTTTAAAGTCCTGAGTCCAGAAAGTCGATGGACCTTTAAAGTCATGAGTCCAGAAAGTGGATGGACCTTTAAAGCCATGAGTCCAGTAGGTGGATTGACCTTTAAAGTCATGAGTCCAGAAGGTGGATGGACCTTTTAAGTCATGAGTCCAGAAGGTGGATGGACCTTTAAAGTCCTGAGTCCAGAAGGTGGATGGACCTTTAAAGTCCTGAGTCCAGAAGGTGGATGGACCTTTAAAGTCATGAGTCCAGAAGGTGGATGGACCTTTAAAGTCCTGAGTCCAGAAGGTGGATGGACCTTTAAAGTCATGAGTCCAGAAAGTGGATGGACCTTTAAAGTCATGAGTCCAGAAAGTGGATGGACCTTTAAAGTCCTGAGTCCAGAAGGTGGATGGACCTTTAAAGTCATGAGTCCAGAAGGTGGATGGACCTTTAAAGTCCTGAGTCCAGAAGGTGGATGAACCTTTAAAGTCATGAGTCCAGAAAGTGGATGGACCTTTAAAGTCATGAGTCCAGAAGGTGGATGGACCTTTAAAGTCATGAGTCCAGAAGGTGGATGGACCTTTAAAGTCATGAGTCCAGAAGGTGGATGGACCTTTAAAGTCATGAGTCCAGAAGGTGGATGGACCTTTAAAGTCCTGAGTCCAGAAGGTGGATGGACCTTTAAAGTCATGAGTCCAGAAAGTGGATGGACCTTTAAAGTCCTGAGTCCAGAAAGTGGATGGACCTTTAAAGTCATGAGTCCAGAAGGTGGATGGACCTTTAAAGTCATGAGTCCAGAAGGTGGATGGACCTTTAAAGTCATGAGTCCAGAAGGTGGATAGACCTTTAAAGTCCTGAGTCCAGAAGGTGGATGGACCTTTAAAGTCCTGAGTCCAGAAGGTGGATGGACCTTTAAAGTCATGAGTCCAGAAGGTGGATGGACCTTTAAAGTCATGAGTCCAGAAGGTGGATGGACCTTTAAAGTCCTGAGTCCAGAAGGTGGATGGACCTTTAAAGTCATGAGTCCAGAAAGTGGATGGACCTTTAAAGTCATGAGTCCAGAAGGTGGATGGACCTTTAAAGTCATGAGTCCAGAAGGTGGATAGACCTTTAAAGTCCTGAGTCCAGAAGGTGGATGGACCTTTAAAGTCATGAGTCCAGAAGGTGGATGGACCTTTAAAGTCATGAGTCCAGAAGGTGGATAGACCTTTAAAGTCCTGAGTCCAGAAGGTGGATGGACCTTTAAAGTCCTGAGTCCAGAAGGTGGATGGACCTTTAAAGTCATGAGTCCAGAAGGTGGATGGACCTTTAAAGTCATGAGTCCAGAAGGTGGATGGACCTTTAAAGTCCTGAGTCCAGAAGGTGGATGGACCTTTAAAGTCATGAGTCCAGAAAGTGGATGGACCTTTAAAGTCATGAGTCCAGAAGGTGGATGGACCTTTAAAGTCATGAGTCCAGAAGGTGGATAGACCTTTAAAGTCCTGAGTCCAGAAGGTGGATGGACCTTTAAAGTCATGAGTCCAGAAGGTGGATGGACCTTTAAAGTCCTGAGTCCAGAAGGTGGATGAACCTTTAAAGTCATGAGTCCAGAAAGTGGATGGACCTTTAAAGTCATGAGTCCAGAAGGTGGATGGACCTTTAAAGTCATGAGTCCAGAAGGTGGATGGACCTTTAAAGTCATGAGTCCAGAAGGTGGATGGACCTTTAAAGTCATGAGTCCAGAAGGTGGATGGACCTTTAAAGTCCTGAGTCCAGAAGGTGGATGGACCTTTAAAGTCATGAGTCCAGAAAGTGGATGGACCTTTAAAGTCCTGAGTCCAGAAAGTGGATGGACCTTTAAAGTCATGAGTCCAGAAGGTGGATGGACCTTTAAAGTCATGAGTCCAGAAGGTGGATGGACCTTTAAAGTCATGAGTCCAGAAGGTGGATAGACCTTTAAAGTCCTGAGTCCAGAAGGTGGATGGACCTTTAAAGTCCTGAGTCCAGAAGGTGGATGGACCTTTAAAGTCATGAGTCCAGAAGGTGGATGGACCTTTAAAGTCATGAGTCCAGAAGGTGGATGGACCTTTAAAGTCCTGAGTCCAGAAGGTGGATGGACCTTTAAAGTCATGAGTCCAGAAAGTGGATGGACCTTTAAAGTCATGAGTCCAGAAGGTGGATGGACCTTTAAAGTCATGAGTCCAGAAGGTGGATAGACCTTTAAAGTCCTGAGTCCAGAAGGTGGATGGACCTTTAAAGTCATGAGTCCAGAAGGTGGATGGACCTTTAAAGTCATGAGTCCAGAAGGTGGATAGACCTTTAAAGTCCTGAGTCCAGAAGGTGGATGGACCTTTAAAGTCCTGAGTCCAGAAGGTGGATGGACCTTTAAAGTCATGAGTCCAGAAGGTGGATGGACCTTTAAAGTCATGAGTCCAGAAGGTGGATGGACCTTTAAAGTCCTGAGTCCAGAAGGTGGATGGACCTTTAAAGTCATGAGTCCAGAAAGTGGATGGACCTTTAAAGTCATGAGTCCAGAAGGTGGATGGACCTTTAAAGTCATGAGTCCAGAAGGTGGATAGACCTTTAAAGTCCTGAGTCCAGAAGGTGGATGGACCTTTAAAGTCATGAGTCCAGAAGGTGGATGGACCTTTAAAGTCCTGAGTCCAGAAGGTGGATGGACCTTTAAAGTCATGAGTCCAGAAGGTGGATGGACCTTTAAAGTCCTGAGTCCAGAAAGTCGATGGACCTTTAAAGTCATGAGTCCAGAAAGTCGATGGACCTTTAAAGCCATGAGTCCAGAAGGTGGATGGACCTTTAAAGTCATGAGTCCAGAAGGTGGATGGACCTTTAAAGTCATGAGTCCATAAGGTGGATGGACCTTTAAAGTCATGAGTCCAGAAGGTGGATAGACCTTTAAAGTCCTGAGTCCAGAAGGTGGATGGACCTTTAAAGTCCTGAGTCCAGAAGGTGGATGGACCTTTAAAGTCATGAGTCCAGAAGGTGGATGGACCTTTAAAGTCATGAGTCCAGAAGGTGGATGGACCTTTAAAGTCCTGAGTCCAGAAGGTGGATGGACCTTTAAAGTCATGAGTCCAGAAAGTGGATGGACCTTTAAAGTCCTGAGTCCAGAAAGTGGATGGACCTTTAAAGTCATGAGTCCAGAAGGTGGATGGACCTTTAAAGTCATGAGTCCAGAAGGTGGATAGACCTTTAAAGTCCTGAGTCCAGAAGGTGGATGGACCTTTAAAGTCATGAGTCCAGAAGGTGGATGGACCTTTAAAGTCCTGAGTCCAGAAGGTGGATGGACCTTTAAAGTCATGAGTCCAGAAGGTGGATGGACCTTTAAAGTCCTGAGTCCAGAAAGTCGATGGACCTTTAAAGTCATGAGTCCAGAAAGTCGATGGACCTTTAAAGCCATGAGTCCAGAAGGTGGATGGACCTTTAAAGTCATGAGTCCAGAAGGTGGATGGACCTTTTAAGTCATGAGTCCAGAAGGTGGATGGACCTTTAAAGTCCTGAGTCCAGAAGGTGGATGGACCTTTAAAGTCCTGAGTCCAGAAGGTGGATGGACCTTTAAAGTCCTGAGTCCAGAAGGTGGATGGACCTTTAAAGTCCTGAGTCCAGAAGGTGGATGGACCTTTAAAGTCCTGAGTCCAGAAGGTGGATGGACCTTTAAAGTCATGAGTCCAGAAAGTGGATGGACCTTTAAAGTCCTGAGTCCAGAAGGTGGATGGACCTTTAAAGTCATGAGTCCAGAAGGTGGATGGACCTTTAAAGTCATGAGTCCAGAAGGTGGATGGACCTTTAAAGTCCTGAGTCCAGAAGGTGGATGGACCTTTAAAGTCATGAGTCCAGAAAGTGGATGGACCTTTAAAGTCCTGAGTCCAGAAAGTGGATGGACCTTTAAAGTCATGAGTCCAGAAGGTGGATGGACCTTTAAAGTCATGAGTCCAGAAGGTGGATAGACCTTTAAAGTCCTGAGTCCAGAAGGTGGATGGACCTTTAAAGTCATGAGTCCAGAAGGTGGATGGACCTTTAAAGTCCTGAGTCCAGAAGGTGGATGGACCTTTAAAGTCATGAGTCCAGAAGGTGGATGGACCTTTAAAGTCCTGAGTCCAGAAAGTCGATGGACCTTTAAAGTCATGAGTCCAGAAAGTCGATGGACCTTTAAAGCCATGAGTCCATAAGGTGGATGGACCTTTAAAGTCATGAGTCCAGAAGGTGGATGGACCTTTAAAGTCATGAGTCCAGAAGGTGGATGGACCTTTAAAGTCATGAGTCCAGAAGGTGGATAGACCTTTAAAGTCCTGAGTCCAGAAGGTGGATGGACCTTTAAAGTCCTGAGTCCAGAAGGTGGATGGACCTTTAAAGTCATGAGTCCAGAAGGTGGATGGACCTTTAAAGTCATGAGTCCAGAAGGTGGATGGACCTTTAAAGTCCTGAGTCCAGAAGGTGGATGGACCTTTAAAGTCATGAGTCCAGAAAGTGGATGGACCTTTAAAGTCCTGAGTCCAGAAAGTGGATGGACCTTTAAAGTCATGAGTCCAGAAGGTGGATGGACCTTTAAAGTCATGAGTCCAGAAGGTGGATAGACCTTTAAAGTCCTGAGTCCAGAAGGTGGATGGACCTTTAAAGTCATGAGTCCAGAAGGTGGATGGACCTTTAAAGTCCTGAGTCCAGAAGGTGGATGGACCTTTAAAGTCATGAGTCCAGAAGGTGGATGGACCTTTAAAGTCCTGAGTCCAGAAAGTCGATGGACCTTTAAAGTCATGAGTCCAGAAAGTCGATGGACCTTTAAAGCCATGAGTCCAGAAGGTGGATGGACCTTTAAAGTCATGAGTCCAGAAGGTGGATGGACCTTTTAAGTCATGAGTCCAGAAGGTGGATGGACCTTTAAAGTCCTGAGTCCAGAAGGTGGATGGACCTTTAAAGTCCTGAGTCCAGAAGGTGGATGGACCTTTAAAGTCCTGAGTCCAGAAGGTGGATGGACCTTTAAAGTCCTGAGTCCAGAAGGTGGATGGACCTTTAAAGTCCTGAGTCCAGAAGGTGGATGGACCTTTAAAGTCATGAGTCCAGAAAGTGGATGGACCTTTAAAGTCCTGAGTCCAGAAGGTGGATGGACCTTTAAAGTCATGAGTCCAGAAGGTGGATGGACCTTTAAAGTCCTGAGTCCAGAAAGTCGATGGACCTTTAAAGTCCTGAGTCCAGAAAGTCGATGGACCTTTAAAGTCATGAGTCCAGAAGGTGGATGGACCTTTAAAGTCATGAGTCCAGAAGGTGGATGGACATTTAAAGCCATGAGTCCAGAAGGTGGATGGACCTTTTAAGTCATGAGTCCAGAAGGTGGATGGACCTTTAAAGTCCTGAGTCCAGAAGGTGGATGGACCTTTAAAGTCCTGAGTCCAGAAGGTGGATGGACCTTTAAAGTCCTGAGTCCAGAAGGTGGATGGACCTTTAAAGTCCTGAGTCCAGAAGGTGGATGGACCTTTAAAGTCATGAGTCCAGAAGGTGGATGGACCTTTAAAGTCCTGAGTCCAGAAGGTGGATGGACCTTTAAAGTCATGAGTCCAGAAAGTGGATGGACCTTTAAAGTCATGAGTCCAGAAAGTGGATGGACCTTTAAAGTCCTGAGTCCAGAAGGTGGATGGACCTTTAAAGTCCTGAGTCCAGAAGGTGGATGGACCTTTAAAGTCCTGAGTCCCGAAGGTGGATGGACCTTTAAAGTCCTGAGTCCAGAAGGTGGATGGACCTTTAAAGTCCTGAGTCCAGAAGGTGGATGGACCTTTAAAGTCCTGAGTCCAGTAGGTGAAAGGACCTTTAAAGTCCTGAGTCCCGAAGGTGGATGGACCTTTAAAGTCATGAGTCCAGAAGGTGGATGGACCTTTAAAGTCCTGAGTCCAGAAGGTGGATGGACCTTTAAAGTCCTGAGTCCAGAAGGTGGATGGACCTTTAAAGTCCTGAGTCCAGAAGGTGGATGGACCTTTAAAGTCCTGAGTCCAGAAGGTGGATGGACCTTTAAAGTCCTGAGTCCAGAAGGTGGATGGACCTTTAAAGTCCTGAGTCCAGAAGGTGGATGGACCTTTAAAGTCATGAGTCCAGAAGGTGGATGGACCTTTAAAGTCCTGAGTCCAGAAGGTGGATGGACCTTTAAAGTCATGAGTCCAGAAAGTGGATGGACCTTTAAAGTCCTGAGTCCAGAAGGTGGATGGACCTTTAAAGTCATGAGTCCAGAAGGTGGATGGACCTTTAAAGTCCTGAGTCCAGTAGGTGGATAGACCTTTAAAGTCATGAGTCCAGAAAGTGGATGGACCTTTAAAGTCCTGAGTCCAGAAAGTGGATGGACCTTTAAAGTCATGAGTCCAGAAAGTGGATGGACCTTTAAAGTCATGAGTCCAGAAGGTGGATGGACCTTTAAAGTCACGAGTCCAGAAGGTGGATGGACCTTTAAAGTCATGAGTCCAGAAGCTTATTGGACCTTTAAAGTCATGAGTCCAGAAAGTGGATGGACCTTTAAAGTCCTGAGTCCAGAAGGTGGATGGACCTTTAAAGCCATGAGTCCAGAAGGTGGATGGACCTTTAAAATCATGAGTCCAGAAGGTTGATGGACCTTTAAAGTCATGAGTCCAGAAGGTGGATGGACCTTTAAAGTCCTGAGTCCAGAAGGTGGATGGACCTTTAAAGTCATGAGTCCAGAAAGTGGATGGACCTTTAAAGTCCTGAGTCCAGTAGGTGGATGGACCTTTAAAGTCATGAGTCCAGAAGGTGGATGGACCTTTGAAGCCATGAGTCCAGAAGGTGGATGGACCTTTAAAGTCCTGAGTCCAGTAGGTGAAAGGACCTTTAAAGTCCTGAGTCCCGAAGGTGGATGGACCTTTAAAGTCCTGAGTCCAGAAGGTGGATGGACCTTTAAAGTCCTGAGTCCAGTAGGTGGATGGACCTTTAAAGTCATGAGTCCAGAAGGTGGATGGACCTTTAAAGTCCTGAGTCCAGAAGGTGGATAGACCTTTAAAGTCATGAGTCCAGAAAGTGGATGGACCTTTAAAGTCCTGAGTCCAGAAAGTGGATGGACCTTTAAAGTCATGAGTCCAGAAGGTGGATGGACCTTTAAAGTCCTGAGTCCAGAAGGTGGATGGACCTTTAAAGTCATGAGTCCAGAAGGTGGATGGACCTTTAAAGTCCTGAGTCCAGAAGGTGGATGGACCTTTAAAGTCATGAGTCCAGAAAGTGGATGGACCTTTAAAGTCCTGAGTCCAGAAGGTGGATGGACCTTTAAAGTCATGAGTCCAGAAGGTGGATGGACCTTTAAAGTCCTGAGTCCAGTAGGTGGATAGACCTTTAAAGTCATGAGTCCAGAAAGTGGATGGACCTTTAAAGTCCTGAGTCCAGAAAGTGGATGGACCTTTAAAGTCATGAGTCCAGAAAGTGGATGGACCTTTAAAGTCATGAGTCCAGAAGGTGGATGGACCTTTAAAGTCACGAGTCCAGAAGGTGGATGGACCTTTAAAGTCATGAGTCCAGAAGCTTATTGGACCTTTAAAGTCATGAGTCCAGAAAGTGGATGGACCTTTAAAGTCCTGAGTCCAGAAGGTGGATGGACCTTTAAAGCCATGAGTCCAGAAGGTGGATGGACCTTTAAAATCATGAGTCCAGAAGGTTGATGGACCTTTAAAGTCATGAGTCCAGAAGGTGGATGGACCTTTAAAGTCCTGAGTCCAGAAGGTGGATGGACCTTTAAAGTCATGAGTCCAGAAAGTGGATGGACCTTTAAAGTCCTGAGTCCAGTAGGTGGATGGACCTTTAAAGTCATGAGTCCAGAAGGTGGATGGACCTTTGAAGCCATGAGTCCAGAAGGTGGATGGACCTTTAAAGTCCTGAGTCCAGTAGGTGAAAGGACCTTTAAAGTCCTGAGTCCCGAAGGTGGATGGACCTTTAAAGTCCTGAGTCCAGAAGGTGGATGGACCTTTAAAGTCCTGAGTCCAGTAGGTGGATGGACCTTTAAAGTCATGAGTCCAGAAGGTGGATGGACCTTTAAAGTCCTGAGTCCAGAAGGTGGATAGACCTTTAAAGTCATGAGTCCAGAAAGTGGATGGACCTTTAAAGTCCTGAGTCCAGAAAGTGGATGGACCTTTAAAGTCATGAGTCCAGAAGGTGGATGGACCTTTAAAGTCCTGAGTCCAGAAAGTGGATGGACCTTTAAAGTCATGAGTCCAGAAGGTGGATGGACCTTTAAAGTCCTGAGTCCAGAAGGTGGATGGACCTTTAAAGTCCTGAGTCCAGTAGGTGGATGGACCTTTAAAGTCATGAGTCCAGAAGGTGGATGGACCTTTAAAGTCCTGAGTCCAGAAGGTGGATAGACCTTTAAAGTCATGAGTCCAGAAAGTGGATGGACCTTTAAAGTCCTGAGTCCAGAAAGTGGATGGACCTTTAAAGTCATGAGTCCAGAAGGTGGATGGACCTTTAAAGTCCTGAGTCCAGAAAGTGGATGGACCTTTAAAGTCATGAGTCCAGAAGGTGGATGGACCTTTAAAGTCCTGAGTCCAGAAGGTGGATGGACCTTTAAAGTCATGAGTCCAGAAGGTGGACGGACCTTTAAAGTCATGAGTCCAGAAAGTGGATGGACCTTTAAAGTCCTGAGTCCAGAAGGTGGATGGACCTTTAAAGTCATGAGTCCAGAATGTGGATGGACCTTTAAAGTCCTGAGTCCAGAAGGTGGATGGACCTTTAAAGTCCTGAGTCCAGAAGGTGGATGGACCTTTAAAGTAATGAGTCCAGAAAGTGGATGGACCTTTAAAGTCATGAGTCCAGAAAGTGGATGGACCTTTAAAGTCATGAGTCCAGAAAGTGGATGGACCTTTAAAGTCATGAGTCCAGAAAGTGGATGGACCTTTAAAGTCCTGAGTCCAGAAGGTGGATGGACCTTTAAAGTCCTGAGTCCAGTAGGTGGATGGACCTTTAAAGTCCTGAGTCCAGTAGGTGGATGGATCTTTAAAGTCCTGAGTCCAGAAGGTGGATGGACCTTTAAAGTCCTGAGTCCAGAATGTGGATGGACCTTTAAAGTCCTGAGTCCAGAAGGTGGATGGACATTTAAAGTCCTGAGTCCAGAAGGTGGATGGACCTTTAAAGTCATGAGTCCAGAAAGTGGATGGACCTTTAAAGTCATGAGTCCAGAAGGTGGATGGACCTTTAAAGTCATGAGTCCAGAAGGTGGATGGACATTTAAAGTCATGAGTCCAGAAGGTGGATGGACCTTTAAAGTCCTGAGTCCAGTAGGTGGATGGACCTTTAAAGTCCTGAGTCCAGAAGGTGGATGGACCTTTAAAGTCCTGAGTCCAGAAGGTGGATGGACCTTTAAAGTCATGAGTCCAGAAGGTGGATGGACCTTTAAAGTCCTGAGTCCAGAAGGTGGATGGACCTTTAAAGTCCTGAGTCCAGAAGGTGGATGGACCTTTAAAGTCCTGAGTCCAGAAAGTGGATGGACCTTTAAAGTCCTGAGTCCAGTAGGTGGATGGACCTTTAAAGTCCTAATCCAGTAGGTGGATAGACCTTTAAAGTCATGAGTCCAGAAGGTGGATGGACCTTTAAAGTCCTGAGTCCAGAAGGTGGATGGATCTTTAAAGTCCTGAATCCAGTAGGTGGATAGACCTTTAAAGTCATGAGTCCAGAAGGTGGATGGACCTTTAAAGTCATGAGTCCAGTAGGTGGATGGACCTTTAAAGTCCTGAATCCAGTAGGTGGATAGACCTTTAAAGTCATGAGTCCAGTAGGTGGATGAACCTTTAAAGTCCTGAGTCCAGAAGGCTCTGAGCACTTTGTCACCATGGAGTCATGCAGAAAGACCAGAGTCCAGAACCACACCTGAGTGGAGGAGGGGAAGGTGAAGAGACAAGATGAAGGAAATGTTAAGGACACAGGAGACAAGGAGATGAGGAAAGACCAAGTCATGTGTTGCCCCCCAGTGGTGACAGTCAGTAAGACACGTGGCTGTAATCAAAATAGACTTTAATCCCACAGAGGTCACGTGACCAAACCAAGATGGCTCCCAGAGCCAAAATGACGTCCCAAAGTGTCACATGACGTAGGAGGTCAGGTGTTGTCTGTGAAAACCTGCCCGAGGACGGCCAGGCGAGCGCTGAAAGGCTGCACGGGACAGGACAGCGTGGGCGCCGTCTTCCTCTTGCCGGGCTTCAAAGCGATGCTTTGGGATCGCCCGGGCGGGTGGTCGTCGGCGTGCGAGGCGGGCGGCGCCGAGCGCTCGCCCAGCAGGATGTCGCGCAGCTCCTGGCGCTCGCGGGCGTGTCGGCTGCAGCAGTGGAGCGCCGCCGGGTCTAGAGGGTGTGCCTCCGTGTTGAAGATGTAGCCGCCCGCGCTCAGCACGCACTGGCCGTCCTCGCCGCCCTCCTCCCACGACTCGGCCCCGCCGCCGTGCAGGAAGTGGGCGGGGTCAAAGAGCAGGTAGAGGTACTTGAGGGTCTCGGCCAGGAAGAAGGACTCCATCCTGTTGTCCAGCTGGTGATCTCGCACGTCCTTCACCTGAGAGCGTTAAGAAAACATCAACGTCGTCTGACTGAAGCCCCGCCCCCCCCCCCTCACCCACGCTGGCGTATCCGCAAGGCGTCTTGGCGATCTTCTCGATGGACTCCAGGGCGTCGAAGCCCAGTTGCAGGTAGGTGTGGTCCCCCGTGGCGCGGAACAGGTACATGGCGCTCTCCATCAGCTCTGCACGCACAAACACGGCCGACATTAACGGGCGTCCGCCTCGGGCGGGGAAATGAACGGACCAGGTCTGAGCGGGTAGCCCTCCCTCTTGTCCACGCTGTGACCCTGAGGGATGCTGTAGAACTCGGGTAGACTCCCGAACTGCCTCCACACCGAGTAGTAGTTCTGGAAGGTTCTCACGGCCGCGTCCAGGTTCCCCAGCAGAGACTGAAACGAGCCAGAGTCTGTGAGGCGAGGCGAGGCATGGCGCTCGCACGGCGAGGGGGCGTGGCTACCTGCAGGCCGGGCCAGAAGGCCTCCAGGGACTGGAAGACGGGCATGGACACGGTTCCTTTGTGCATCTGGACCCACAGGTACCAGTCGTCGAAGCGCGTGTAGTTCTGGATGGCGCGGTCGTACGCTGGCGGAAAAAGTCACACCTCCGTTGTTCTCGCGCCCTGGAAGGTCACCAGAAGGTCACCTGACTCACCCTCAAACATCTGCAGCAGCTCCTCGTCCTGCAGCAAGATGGCGCCTTTCACCAGGTACTCAAAGTAGGAGTCCACGCCCGCTCCGATGCCGGCGTCCTGCGCCACCCACTTCCTGGACAGGACGTCGATGTGGTTGCCCACCTGCACACCCACCACACACACAACCTCCTCACGTCAAACAACTCACAGTTGGAACAAAATGTATGAAGACAAAGCACACGTCAGACTTGTCAAACTCCCCTAAATTGTGGACTTTTAGCCTCAACTTTTTTTCCCTACGCTTTGAACCTCGTGGTTTATAAAACGGTGTGGCTAATTGATGGATTTTTCTTCGCAAAAAGCTTTCATTCATCTCAAGCAGAAACGGTGGAATTGTGTTGTTGTTGTTTGTGCTACGGCGCCATCTTTTGGACGAGTTCGCTCACTGCAGACGCTGCGGGTTGAAAATGTCGTCGTTTTAATGCCTTAATCAATCAATGTCAATCAATGTTTATTTATATAGCCCTAAATCACAAGTGTCTCAACGGGCTGCACAAGCCACAACGACATCCTCGGTACAAAGCCCACATAAGGGCAAGGAAAAACTCACCCCAGTGGGACGTCGATGTGAATGACTATGAGAAACCTTGGAGAGGACCGCATATGTGGGTAACCCCCCCCCTCTAGGGGAGACCGAAAGCAATGGATGTCGAGTGGGTCTGACATAATATTGTGAGAGTCCAGTCCATAGTGGATCCAACATAATAGTAAGAGTCCAGTCCATAGTGGGGCCAGCAGGACACCATCCCGAGAATTAAATCCTTAAACCGGAAGTAAAACCGTCCATAGTGTTCCGACTCGTATGGATTCTTCATTTATCACTCCAAGCAACGGTTGTAACTTTTACAATATAACTAAAACAATTCTTACTTACTAAACTGTCCCATGCGTGATGTCTGTAGGAGTGTTTTCATGCATATTTGTACGTGCTAACGTAATCTAATGAAGCTACCGTCGCTAATATGCTAACACATTTACGAGTGTCTGTGTTTGTGTTATTAACTTAGAATGGCTTTTTTTTTTTTTAAGTTAAAGTACCACTGATAGTCACACACACACTAGGTGTGGTGAAATCGACCTCTGCATTTGACCCATCCTTTTGTTCCACCCCCTGGGAGGTGAGGGGAGTAGTGAGCGGCAGCGGTGGCCGCGCTCGGGAATCACTTTGGTGATTTAACCCCCAATTCCAAGCCTTGATGCTGAGTGCCAAGCAGGGAGGTAATGGCTCCCATTTTTTTATAGTTTTTGGTATGACTCGGCCGGGGTTTGAACTCACAACCTACCCATCTCAGGGCTCCTGGTTTTTCAGCAGTTGAACATGCAAAAATTTGAAGAAGAAAAAAGCACCGTTTCAAGATGTTTTTGTGTTTAAAGAAATGAAAAATGATCAACAGAGTTGACATAAATACATTAATACAAATGAATCACTATGTCTGTTTCAGTCACTATGTTATTTAGTCACTACCATAATGTGTTTACATCCACAGGAACCACATGGGTGAGCCTACTCTATACAGTATTTACAACCTTACTAGTGTTCACTTCACAGCCACAGATGGTTCATCTACTTATTGACATTATTTACACAGTCTGTTTCAGTCACTGTTATTTAGTCACTAAAGTAATTGTGTTCACATCCACAGGAACCACATGGGTGAGCCTACTCTATACAGTATTTACAACCTTACTAGTGTTCACTTCACAGCCACAGATGGTTCATCTACTTATTGACATTATTTACACATTAGTCTGTTTCAGTCACTGCTATTTAGTCACTACAGTAATTGTGTTCACATCCACAGGAACCACATGGGTTAGCCTACTCTATACAGTATTTACAACCTTACTAGTGTTCACTTCACAGCCACAGATGGTTCATCTACTTATTGACATTATGTACACATTACTTAGTCTGTTTCAGTCACTATGTTATTTAGTCACTACAGTAATGTGTTCACATCCACAGGAACCACATGGGTGAGCCTACTCTATACAGTATTTACAACCTTACTAGTGTTCACTTCACAGCCACACATGGTTCATCTAGTTATTGACATTATTTACACATTACTATGTCTGTTTCAGTCACTATGCTATTTAGTCACTACAGTAATTGTGTTCACAGCCACAGGAACCACATGGGTGAGCCTACTCTATACAGTATTTACAACCTTACTAGTGTTCACTTCACAGCCACAGATGGTTCATCTACTTATTGACATTATATACACAGTGTGTTTCAGTCACTATGTTATTTAGTCACTACAGTAATGTGTTCACATCCACAGGAACCACATGGGTGAGCCTACTCTATACAGTATTTACAACCTTACTAGTGTTCACTTCACATCCACAGATGGTTCATCTACTTATTGACATTATTTACACATTAGTCTGTTTCAGTCACTATGTTATTTAGTTACTACAGTAATTATGTTCACATCCACAGGAACCACATGGGTGAGCCTACTCTATACAGTATTTACAACCTTACCAGTGTTCACTTCACATCCACAGATGGTTCATCTACTTATTTACATTATTTACACATTACTTAGTCTGTTTCAGTCACTATGTTATTTAGTCACTACAGTAATTATGTTCACATCCACAGGAACCACATGGGTGAGCTTACTCTATACAGTATTTACAACCTTACCAGTGTTCACTTCATATCCACACATGGTTCATCTACTTATTGACATTATTTACACAGTCTGTTTCAGTCACTGTTATTTAGTCACTACAGTAATTGTGTTCACATCCACAGGAACCACATGGGTGAGCCTACTCTATACAGTATTTACAACCTTACTAGTGTTCACTTCACAGCCACAGATGGTTCATCTACTTATTGACATTATTTACACATTAGTCTGTTTCAGTCACTATGTTATTTAGTCACTACAGTAATTATGTTCACATCCACAGGAACCACATGGGTGAGCCTACTCTATACAGTATTTACAACCTTACTAGTGTTCACTTCACATCCACAGATGGTTCATCTACTTATTGACATTATTTACACAGTCTGTTTCAGTCACTATGTTATTTAGTCACTACAGTAATTGTGTTCACATCCACAGGAACCACATGGGTGAGCCTACTCTATACAGTATTTACAACCTTACTAGTGTTCACTTCACATCCACAGATGGTTCATCTACTTATTGACATTATTTACACAGTCTGTTTCAGTCACTATGTTATTTAGTCACTACAGTAATTGTGTTCACATCCACAGGAACCACATGGGTGAGCCTACTCTATACAGTATTTACAACCTTACTAGTGTTCACTTCACATCCACAGATGGTTCATCTACTTATTGACATTATTTACACAGTCTGTTTCAGTCACTATGTTATTTAGTCACTACAGTAATTATGTTCACATCCACAGGAACCACATGGGTGAGCCTACTCTATACAGTATTTACAACCTTACTAGTGTTCACTTCACATCCACAGATGGTTCATCTACTTATTGACATTATTTACACATTACTTAGTCTGTTTCAGTCACTATGTTATTTAGTCACTACAGTAATGTGTTCACATCCACAGGAACCACATGGGTGAGCCTACTCTATACAGTATTTACAACCTTACTAGTGTTCACTTCACAGCCACAGATGGTTCATCTACTTATTGACATTATTTACACATTACTATGTCTGTTTCAGTCACTGTTATTTAGTCACTACAGTAATTGTGTTCACGTCCACAGGAACCACATGGGTGAGCCTACTCTATACAGTATTTACAACCTTACTAGTGTTCACTTCACAGCCACAGATGGTTCATCTACTTATTGACATTATTTACACATGAATTAGTCTGTTTCAGTCACTATGTTATTTAGTTACTACAGTAATTATGTTCACATCCACAGGAACCACATGGGTGAGCCTACTCTATACAGTATTTACAACCTTACCAGTGTTCACTTCATATCCACAGATGGTTCATCTACTTATTGACATTATTTACACAGTCTGTTTCAGTCACTGTTATTTAGTCACTACAGTAATTGTGTTCACATCCACAGGAACCACATGGGTGAGCCTACTCTATACAGTATTTACAACCTTACTAGTGTTCACTTCACAGCCACAGATGGTTCATCTACTTATTGACATTATTTACACAGTGTGTTTCAGTCACTATGTTATTTAGTCACTACAGTAATTGTGTTCACATCCACAGGAACCACATGGGTGAGCCTACTCTATACAGTATTTACAACCTTACTAGTGTTCACTTCACAGCCACAGATGGTTCATCTAGTTATTGACATTATTTACACAGTGTGTTTCAGTCACTGTTGTTTAGTCACTACGGTAATTACAACTTGTGTTCACGTCCACAGGAACCACATGGGTGAGCCTACTCTATACAGTATTTACAACCTTACTAGTGTTCACTTCACATTCACAGATGGTTCATCTACTTATTGACATTATTTACACATTAATTAGTCTGTTTCAGTCACTGTTATTTAGTCACTACAGTAATGTGTTCACATCCACAGGAACCACATGGGTGAGCCTACTCTATACAGTATTTACAACCTTACTAGTGTTCACTTCATATCCACAGATGGTTCATCTACTTATTGACATTTTTTACACATTACTTTGTCTGTTTCAGTCACTATGTTATTTAGTCACTACAACTTGTGTTCACGTCCACAGGAACCACATGGGTGAGCCTACTCTATACAGTATTTACAACCTTACCAGTGTTCACTTCATATCCACAGATGGTTCATCTACTTATTGACATTATTTACACAGTCTGTTTCAGTCACTATTATTTAGTCACTACAGTAATTGTGTTCACATCCACAGGAACCACATGGGTTAGCCTACTCTATACAGTATTTCAAACCTTACTAGTGTTCACTTCACATCCACAGATGGTTCATCTACTTATTGACATTATTTACACATTAATTAGTCTGTTTCAGTCACTATGTTATTTAGTCACTACAGTAATTATGTTCACATCCACAGGAACCACATGGGTGAGCCTACTCTATACAGTATTTACAACCTTACTAGTGTTCACTTCACAGCCACAGATGGTTCATCTACTTATTGACATTATTTACACATTAATTAGTCTGTTTCAGTCACTATGTTATTTAGTCACTACAGTAATTGTGTTCACATCCACAGGAACCACATGGGTTAGCCTACTCTATACAGTATTTCAAACCTTACTAGTGTTCACTTCACATCCACAGATGGTTCATCTACTTATTGACATTATTTACACATTAGTCTGTTTCAGTCACTATTATTTAGTCACTACAGTAATTGTGTTCACATCCACAGGAACCACATGGGTGAGCCTACTCTATACAGTATTTACAACCTTACCAGTGTTCACTTCACAGCCACAGATGGTTCATCTACTTATTGACATTATTTACACATTAGTCTGTTTCAGTCACTATGTTATTTAGTCACTACAGTAATTATGTTCACATCCACAGGAACCACATGGGTGAGCCTACTCTATACAGTATTTACAACCTTACTAGTGTTCACTTCACATCCACAGATGGTTCATCTACTTATTGACATTATTTACACATTAGTCTGTTTCAGTCACTATGTTATTTAGTTACTACAGTAATTATGTTCACATCCACAGGAACCACATGGGTTAGCCTACTCTATACAGTATTTACCACCTTACTAGTGTTCACTTCACAGCCACACATGGTTCATCTAGTTATTGACATTATTTACACATTACTATGTCTGTTTCAGTCACTATGCTATTTAGTCACTACAGTAATTATGTTCACATCCACAGGAACCACATGGGTTAGCCTACTCTATACTGTATTTACAACCTTACTAGTGTTCACTTCACAGCCACAGATGGTTCATCTACTTATTGACATTATTTACACAGTCTGTTTCAGTCACTATGTTATTTAGTCACTACAGTAATTGTGTTCACATCCATAGGGACCACATGGGTGAGCCTACTCTATACAGTATTTACCACCTTACTAGTGTTCACTTCACAGCCACAGATGGTTCATGTAGTTATTGACATTATTTACACAGTCTGTTTCAGTCACTATTATTTAGTCACTACAGTAATTGTGTTCACATCCACGGGAACCACATGGGTGAGCCTACTCTATACAGTATTTACAACCTTACTAGTGTTCACTTCACAGCCACAGATGGTTCATGTAGTTATTGACATTATTTACACAGTCTGTTTCAGTCACTATTATTTAGTCACTACAGTAATTGTGTTCACATCCACAGGAACCACATGGGTTAGCCTACTCTATACTGTATTTACAACCTTACTAGTGTTCACTTCACAGCCACAGATGGTTCATCTAGTTATTGACATTATTTACACAGTCTGTTTCAGTCACTATGTTATTTAGTCACTACAGTAATTATGTTCACATCCACAGGAACCACATGGGTGAGCCTACTCTATACAGTATTTACAACCTTACTAGTGTTCACTTCACAGCCACAGATGGTTCATCTAGTTATTGACATTATTTACACAGTCTGTTTCAGTCACTATGTTATTTAGTCACTACAGTAATTGTGTTCGCATCCCCAGGAACCACATGGGTGACCCTACTCTATACAGCATTTACAACCTCACTAGTGTTCACTTCACAGCCACAGATGGTTCATCTACTTATTGACACATTACACAGTCTGTTTCAGTCACTGTTATTTAGTCACTACAACTTGTGTTCACGTCCACAGGAACCACATGGGTTAGCCTACTCTATACAGTATTTACAACCTTACTAGTGTTCACTTCACAGCCACAGATGGTTCATGTAGTTATTGACATTATTTACACAGTCTGTTTCAGTCACTGTTATTTAGTCACTACAGTAATTATGTTCACATCCACAGGAACCACATGGGTGAGCCTACTCTATACAGTATTTACAACCTTACCAGTGTTCACTTCACAGCCACAGATGGTTCATCTACTTATTGACATTATTTACACATTAATTAGTCTGTTTCAGTCACTATGTTATTTAGTTACTACAGTAATTATGTTCACATCCACAGGAACCACATGGGTGGGCCTACTCTATACAGTATTTACAACCTTACTAGTGTTCACTTCACAGCCACAGATGGTTCATCTACTTATTGACATTATTTACACATTACTATGTCTGTTTCAGTCACTGTTATTTAGCCACTACAGTAATTATGTTCACATCCACAGGAACCACATGGGTGAGCCTACTCTATACAGTATTTACAACCTTACTAGTGTTCACTTCACAGCCACAGATGGTTCATCTACTTATTGACATTATTTACACAGTCTGTTTCAGTCACTATGTTATTTAGTCACTACAGTAATTGTGTTCACATCCACAGGAACCACATGGGTGAGCCTACTCTATACAGTATTTCAAACCTTACTAGTGTTCACTTCACATCCACAGATGGTTCATCTACTTATTGACATTATTTACACATTAGTCTGTTTCAGTCACTATGTTATTTAGTTACTACAGTAATTATGTTCACATCCACAGGAACCACATGGGTGAGCCTACTCTATACAGTAATTACAACCTTACCAGTGTTCACTTCACATCCACAGATGGTTCATCTACTTATTTACATTATTTATATATTACTTTGTCTGTTTCAGTCACTATGTTATTTAGTCACTACAGTAATTGTGTTCACATCCACAGGAACCACATGGGTGAGCTTACTCTATACAGTATTTACAACCTTACCAGTGTTCACTTCATATCCACACATGGTTCATCTACTTATTGACATTATTTACACAGTCTGTTTCAGTCACTGTTATTTAGTCACTACAGTAATTGTGTTCACATCCACAGGAACCACATGGGTGAGCCTACTCTATACAGTATTTACAACCTTACCGGTGTTCACTTCCCATCCACGGATGGTGCATCTACTTATTGACATTATTTACACATTACTATGTCTGTTTCAGTCACTGTTATTTAGTCACTACAGTAATTGTGTTCACATCCACAGGAACCACATGGGTGAGCCTACTCTATACAGTATTTACAACCTTACTAGTGTTCACTTCACAGCCACAGATGGTTCATCTACTTATTGACATTATTTACACATTAGTCTGTTTCAGTCACTATGTTATTTAGTCACTACAGTAATTGTGTTCACATCCACAGGAACCACATGGGTGAGCCTACTCTATACAGTATTTACAACCTTACTAGTGTTCACTTCACAGCCACAGATGGTTCATGTAGTTATTGACATTATTTACACAGTCTGTTTCAGTCACTATGTTATTTAGTCACTACAGTAATTATGTTCACGTCCACAGGAACCACATGGGTTAGCCTACTCTATACAGTATTTACAACCTTACTAGTGTTCACTTCACAGCCACAGATGGTTCATCTACTTATTGACATTATTTACACATTAATTAGTCTGTTTCAGTCACTATGTTATTTAGTTACTACAGTAATTATGTTCACATCCACAGGAACCACATGGGTGAGCCTACTCTATACAGTATTTACAACCTTACTAGTGTTCACTTCACATCCACAGATGGTTCATCTACTTATTGACATTATTTACACAGTCTGTTTCAGTCACTATGTTATTTAGTCACTACAGTAATTGTGTTCACATCCACAGGAACCACATGGGTGAGCCTACTCTATACAGTATTTACAACCTTACTAGTGTTCACTTCACAGCCACAGATGGTTCATGTAGTTATTGACATTATTTACACAGTCTGTTTCAGTCACTATTATTTAGTCACTACAGTAATTGTGTTCACATCCACAGGAACCACATGGGTGAGCCTACTCTATACAGTATTTACAACCTTACTAGTGTTCACTTCATATCCACAGATGGTTCATCTAGTTATTGACATTATTTACACATTAATTAGTCTGTTTCAGTCACTATGTTATTTAGTCACTACAGTAATTACAACTTGTGTTCACGTCCACAGGAACCACATGGGTGAGCCTACTCTATACAGTATTTACAACCTTACCAGTGTTCACTTCACAGCCACAGATGGTTCATCTAGTTATTGACATTATTTACACAGTCTGTTTCAGTCACTGTTATTTAGTCACTACAGTAATTGTGTTCACATCCACAGGAACCACATGGGTGAGCCTACTCTATACAGTATTTACAACCTCATTAGTGTTCACTTCACAGCCACAGATGGTTCATCTACTTATTGACATTATTTACACAGTCTGTTTCAGTCACTATGTTATTTAGTTACTACAGTAATTATGTTCACATCCACAGGAACCACATGGGTGAGCCTACTCTATACAGTATTTACAACCTTACCAGTGTTCACTTCACATCCACAGATGGTTCATCTACTTATTGACATTATTTACACATTAATTAGTCTGTTTCAGTCACTATGTTATTTAGTTACTACAGTAATTGTGTTCACATCCACAGGAACCACATGGGTGAGCCTACTCGTTGGGCTTTTGACTTCTTCATGCTTTATATTGATTTCATTTGTTTTCATGTAATAAAACAACTTATTTTTAAGGTGTGGCGGCTATGATTTTGCCACCTTCCGTTCGTTAAGGGGAAACCCTGAATAACTATTCAACTTTTGACCACTTCAAAGCAAGGGCAAGTAAATGGGCGGGGCTAGCCACAGTGCAGCGTGTTGATTGGTGGACACTGGACAGAGAATGTTGGCCTCCTAACAAACAAGACCCTTACCAGTCCGATGTCAGACCTGGCGTTCCAGAGCACCCTCAGGGCCCGGCGAGCCACGTCCTCAAACGTGGCGTCTCCGGTGAGTCGGCTGAGCGTGGCGAACTCCAGGATGAAGGTCCCGACACCGGCGGTGCAGGTGACGGGCGTCTCGGTGGGACTGACGCCGCGCAGCAGGTTGACCGTGCCGTACGGCATTCCGGTGGGCGTCTGGAACGCTGGGAGACATTTCAGCGTGAGGGTGCTGGAGACCGGCAGCCATGTTTGTGTTTGACTTGAGCCATATAAGACAGGTGCGGTACACAGGCTCCATCGAGTGGTACGCCAAAGAATCACTTGATTAAAGTACAGTGTTTTATCTTCCTATATTCAACCACAGTTCAAACGGCAATGTTACAATGGCCAAATTTATAAAATACACTTGTTAAATAAAATCGCTCTTGTTTTTAATGAATACTTAGGCCTACCATGTATGTTAATGTTGTCATTATGGTGGTACTTAATGAATACTTAGGTCTACTACACTACTGTATTTAATGTTGTCATTATGGTGGTACTTAATGAATACTTAGGTCTACTACACTACTGTATATAATGATGTCATTATGGTGGTACTTAATGAATACTTAGGTCTACTACACTACTGTATTTAATGTTGTCATTATGGTGGTACTTAATGAATACTTAGGTCTACTACACTACTGTATTTATTGTTGTCATTATGGTGGTACTTAATGAATACTTAGGTCTACTACACTACTGTATTTAATGATGTCATTATGGTGGTACTTAATGAATACTTAGGTCTACTACACTACTGTATTTAATGTTTCCATTATGGTGGTGCTTAATGAATACTTAGGTCTACTACACTACTGTATTTAATGTTTCCATTATGGTGGTACTTAATGAATACTTAGGTCTACTACACTACTGTATTTAATATTGTCATTATGGTGGTACTTAATGAATACTTAGTCTACTACACTACTGTATTTAATGTTGTCATTATGGTGGTACTTAATGAATACTTAGGTCTACTACACTACTGTATTTAATGTTGTCATGGTGGTACTTAATGAATACTTAGGTCTACTACACTACTGTATTTAATGTTGTCATTATGGTGGTACTTAATGAATACTTAGGTCTACTACACTACTGTATGTTAATGTTGTCATTATGGTGGTACTTGATGAATACTTAGGTCTACTACACTACTGTATTTAATGTTGTCATTATGGTGGTACTTAATGAATACTTAGGTCTACTACACTACTGTATTTAATGTTGTCATTATGGTGGTACTTAATGAATGCTTAGGTCTACTACACTACTGTATTTAATGTTGTCATTATGGTGGTACTTAATGAATACTTAGGTCTACTACACTACTGTATTTAATGTTGTCATTATGGTGGTACTTAATGAATACTTAGGTCTACTACACTACTGTATTTAATGTCATTATGGTGGTACTTAATGAATACTTAGGTCTACTACACTACTGTATTTAATGTTGTCATTATGGTGGTACTTAATGAATACTTAGGTCTACTACACTACTGTATTTAATGTTGTCATCATGGTGGTACTTAATGAATACTTAGGTCTACTACATTACATTTTAATGTTGTCATTATGATGGTACTTGATGAATACTTAGGTCTACTACACTACTGTATTTAATGATGTCATTATGGTGGTACTTAATGAATACTTAGGTCTACTACACTACTGTATTTAATGATGTCATTATGGTGGTACTTAAGGAATACTTAGGTCTACTACACTACTGTATTTAATGTTGTCATTATGGTGGTACTTAATGAATACTTAGGTCTACTACACTACTGTATGTTAATGTTGTCATTATGGTGGTACTTAATGAATACTTAGGTCTACTACACTACTGTATTTAATGTTGTCATTATGGTGGTACTTGATGAATACTTAGGTCTACTACACTAATGTATTTAATGTTGTCATTATGGTGGTACTTGATAAATACTTAGGTCTACTACACTACTGTATTTAATGTTGTCATTATGGTGGTACTTAATGAATACTTAGGTCTACTACACTACTGTATTTAATGATGTCATTATGGTGGTACTTAATGAATACTTAGGTCTACTACACTACTGTATGTTAATGTTGTCATTATGGTGGTACTTAATGAATACTTAGGTCTACTACACTACTGTATTTAATGTTGTCATTATGGTGGTACTTAATGAATACTTAGGTCTACTACACTACTGTATTTAATGATGTCATTATGGTGGTACTTAATGAATACTTAGGTCTACTACACTACTGTATTTAATGTTGTCATTATGGTGGTACTTAATGAATACTTAGGTCTACTACACTACTGTATTTAATGTTGTCATTATGGTGGTACTTAATGAATACTTAGGTCTACTACACTACTGTCTTTAATGTTGTCATTATGGTGGTACTTAATGAATACTTAGGTCTACTACACTGCTGTATTTAATGTTGTCATTATGGTGGTATTTAATGAATACTTAGGTCTACTACACTACTGTATTTAATGTTGTCATTATGGTGGTACTTAATGAATACGTAGGTCTACTACACTACATTTTAATGTTGTCATTATGGTGGTACTTAATGAATACTTAGGTCTACTACACTACTGTATTTAATGTTGTCATTATGGTGGTACTTAATGAATACTTAGGTCTACTACACTACTGTATTTAATGTTGTCATTATGGTGGTACTTAATGAATACTTAGGTCTACTACACTACCGTATTTAATGTTGTCATTATGGTGGTACTTAATGAATACTTAGGTCTACTACACTACTATATTTAATGTTGTCATTATGGTGGTACTTAATGAATACTTAGGTCTACTACACTACTCTATTTAATGTTGTCATTATGGTGGTACTTTATAAATACTTAGGTCTACTACACTACTGTATTTAATGTTGTCATTATGGTGGTACTTAATGAATATTTAGGGCTACTACACTACATTTTAATGTTGTCATTATGGTGGTACTTAATGAATACTTAGGTCTACTACACTACTGTATTTAATGTTGTCATTATGGTGGTACTTAATGAATACTTAGGTCTACTACACTACTGTATGTTAATGTTGTCATTATGGTGGTACTTAATGAATACTTAGGTCTACTACACTACTGTATTTAATGATGTCATTATGGTGGTACTTAATGAATACTTAGGTCTACTACACTACTGTATTTAATGTTGTCATTATGATGGTACTTAATGAATACTTAGGTCTACTACACTACTGTATGTTAATGTTGTCATTATGGTGGTACTTGGAGAGCCAGGTGTTGTCTGAACTTGTTTCTTCTCTCAAAACGCCATCATGACTGTGATGGTCTACCTGGCAGCAGCTTCCTGGCGGCGTCCTCGGCCATCCTCAGAAGGGGACCAGAACACGGCCAGCCGGGCTCCAGCTGCACTCCGGCCCTGCCAGACAGCATGTGGGCCGACAGCAGACCACCCACCACTAGAGGTAGGACACACCTTAGCGCAGCTGGAAGACGATTGGCTCGGAGGTGGAGGCGGGCGGACGTACCTCTGATGTTGGTCTCAAACACGGAGGCGTTGACGTCGATGTCGAAGTTGATGGTGTCCTGCAGGAGCGACGCCACGCGCTGGAACTCCGTCTGGTTCCCCAGCACCTTGGCACAAAGAGGTGTCAATCAACACTCAGCATGGGGTCCGGCAGGAAGTAGGGTTGCAGTCTCACCAGCAGGGTGTCCAGGGCGTCGATGAGCGTCAGCGAGAAACTAAGAAAGAAGAAGGCGGTGACTGACAAGACGTCAACGTAGAAGGCAACCTCTGACCTCACCTGCCCCAAGTGTCCTGGCCGTCGCAGGTGAGGGGGCGGAGCTCGTCGTAAGGGAAGGCGTTGTCCAGGTAACTGTTGTAGGCGTGGTAGAACATGCCTTTGATTCGCTGTCTGAAAAGTAGTTGTAGGTGAGCACCAGAGGTGGGAATCTTCTCACCATTCAGGAGCGACCTTTCCATTATTGATGCATCTTTCATTTATTTATATTAAGGCTGAAACGACGCGTCGACGTCATCGGTTACGTAAATACGTCGACGTCGTTTTTATGCTTCGACGCGTCGCATATTTACGTCACACTGCCGTCATGGCGGAGCGCAAAGCAGACGATGCGAGCGGTGCGAGCGAGGGAAAATAAGCACGCCAAAAGTCATCAAAAGTGTGGGAGTATTTCAATAAACAAATGTATATAATTTGGCATTATTTCGGCCAGTCGGCTTATAAAATCAGAGCCGATCAGTTTACGTTCGCTCGCAGGTATAACGCGGCGCGCTCCCGTCTCATCTGCTGGTGCGCGAGCCCGGTAATTAGACCGCTGTGTCAAATCAAGGAGTACAAAAGACGCCAGCGCAGAGTGGAAAAAGGTTTAGTTCATTACAGATAACCCAGAGTTGTGCCAAAAGTATGTAAGATTTAATATTTCTCTTCGTGGGTGTGGCGCACCTGTTGCGCTGGTGAGATGGGAGGGGGGGGGGGGGGGGGGTTGTGTGCATGTAGCGTGCTTAGTCTGGAGGCTAAATACACACAGTGTGTTATGTAACTGTTGTTTAGTGTTGATATTCTTTGCTTAGTTTGATAAATGTTGGAGCAGTTTGCTTCATCAGGAGGGTGAAGTCGCTCAATTTAAAGTGTTGGATTTAACTGTGTTGGTGAGGGCGTAGAAAAAGGGGCATTTTTCTACCAGTAGACAGCGTTTAAGATTGAGTGTTTCACTGCTAAATTAATAATATATTTATATTGAATATGGATTTTAAATATGTATCTAAATAGGTGGTTAATTGGTTAGGTATTTATGTATTTGCATATTGGGTTTTCTGTTGCATTTATCTATTGTGTTTCTGGGTTTAAATGTATTTTATATGTATCTTGGTGCATTTATGTTGAGACAATTTATTTAAAATCTGTTTTAACTTAAAGGGAAAAGATGTGTCCATTTTCTTGCACTTGTTTAATGGTTAAGAGTTTGATAGCTAATTAATAGTTGTAAATTATGGGATTGATAATTGATCGATTTTTTACAGCATGTTAATCTTGTGGTGTTTTGTCCTTAAAGGTTTTTCACCTACTAAAGAAGCTAAAGGCTACTAAAGGCTACTAAAGGCTACTAAAGACAGCTAATGACAGCTAAAGAAACTAAAGTCTATTAACACTGCTAAAGACTGCTAAAAAGACTAAAGAAGAAAAAAGAAGCTGTTTCTTGGTTGGAAAAACTGTTGCAAACTAAAGGAAAATAAAAGGAAAAAGTAACTACGGTCTGGTCTTTTGAGTGAAATCCAGAAGCCACATTCAGCATTGGTACATCCCTTCAAGTGTGGGATAAGCACAGCGAAAAAAGCAAAACACTTGACAGTTGTTGTATGCACACTGTGTCGAGCGGAAATGGCCTATCATAGCAGCACAACGGCTATGAAGGAACATTTGAAAAGAAAACACCCGACAGCGTTCTTGCCATCACCATCAACTAGTCAATGGTCCGCGTGAGTATACATTGTCATCATTACACAAAATCATGAATGTGTCATTTGTATCTGCGTTGTAAATTCATAAACTAAAACACTGTTTCGCTCTGAGAGGCGCGTTTGGCATGCCTGTTCAGTGTTTACAAAGACGCGCTCCTCTTTAACGCTAACGTTAATTAGTTGTGCAAATACCTTTTACAACATTAACAGTTACATATACTATGTACAAACCAACAATTAACTTTCACTTTAATCATACTATCATTGTTGTGTTATTAAGCAAAATAAGCAATACTTTTACTTTTGTTGAAATGTTTACACTGTTACAGAATATTTCGTTTTGCACTTTTTTGTATTGGATGTTTATCTTTATTTTTGCACATTTTAAAGCAAAATAAGCAATACTTTTACTTTAGAAATGCTTATACTATTGCAGAATATTAAGATTTGCACTGGATGTTTACTTTTATATTTGCACATTAAAAAGCAAATAAGCTACTTTTAATTTTGTTAAATGTTAAAAGTTTTAAATGTTTACATTGTTACAGAATATTTTTGTCATGTTGTTGTCAATGTTGACTGAGTGGCCATACTTTTTTTTTTGTAAATAAAAGCCATGCCTTTTGAAAAAACTGGCCTACATTTATTTTTTTCCTCTTCATTTTAAATTTAAAAAAAAATCGGTAAAAGGAAAAATAATCTATAGATTAATCGAAAAAATAATCTATAGATTAACCGATTAATCGAAAAAATAATCTATAGATTAATCGATAGAAAAATAATCGTTAGCTGCAGCCCTACCCCATACCAAATTATATTTCCATACTTTTCTAAATAAAGGGCACCACAAAAAATTTCATTATTGCCTTTATTTGAACAATAAATGTTAGTGTTATTATTGTCATTTAGTCCTTAAATAAAATAGTGAACATACTAGACAACTTGTCTTTTAGTAGTAAGTAAACAAACAAAGACTCCTAATTAGTCTATGCAGTAACATATTGTGTCATTTATACACCTATTATTTTCTACACATTATGAGGGACAAACTGTAAAAATTGATTATTTGTTCATTTACTGTTAATATCTGCTTATTTTCTGTTTGAACATGTTCTATCTACACTTCTGTTAAAATGTAATAATCACTTATTCTTCTCTTCTCTGATACTTGACATTAGTTTTGGATGATACCACACATTTAGGTATCGACCCGATACCAAGTAGTTACAGGATCATACATTGGTCATATTCAAAGTCCTCATGTGTCCAGGGCATACTTGCCAACCCTCCCGAATTTTCCGGGAGACTCCCGAAATTCAGCGCCTCTCCCGAAAAACTCCCGGGACAAAAATTCTCCCGAAAATCTCCCGATTTTCAGCCGGAGCTGGAGGCCACGCCCCCTCCAGCTCCATGCACCTGAGTGAGGACAGCCTTTTTTCACAATGGGTGGGGACAACAGGGTGACAAGAAATAAATCATCCAGACGAGAGATAAATTGTATTATTATGTTTATCTTACCTAAAAATAAATATATTTATTAATTTAAAAAAAATAAAAATAAATACATTTTTACTATATTTTGCTAAAAACATCAAAATTAATTGTATTTTTATTTGTATTTTTTCTGACTCCTTATTACATCCAGGCATTAGAATTATTCATTAAAATAAACAGATTTGAAATAATTAATTTTAAATTATCATAATAATTCATTTATAATGACCATATTTAATTATTAAAATAATTGCTTGTTTATCAACAACTTTAGCATTTTATTCGTTACATTTTGAAGCTCTCAGAAGCCAAGTTATGTTATATTCCTTAAGATTTATTTATGCAAGTTTGAAGTATCAATTAACACAGTTTTGTTTGCATATTCTCAGGATATATATATATATATATCAATCAATCAATCAATCTTTATTTATATAGCCCTAAATCACAAGTGTCTCAAAGGGCTGCACAAGCCACAACGACATCCTCGGTACAAAGCCCACATATTGAACAATATACGACAAATTATCTCAAACCACAACAAAACAATTGCAAATGAGCCGTCGGCCCCCGGACAGAGCGACTCCAAAACCAATAAAGGCTGCAACTGTCGAAAGAAACCTGATTGCCCTCTCAACGGGGGGTGCTTACAAACATCAGTTGTCTACCAATCTAAGGTAACACGCAAGGACATTAACACATCCGACACATATGTAGGATTAACCGAGGGAGAATTCAAAACCAGATGGAACAATCACAAGGCTTCTTTCAGGAACCAAAACCTGCGGAATACCACAGAACTCAGCAAACACATTTGGGACCTCAAAGACAATAATGTTGAATATTCAATAACATGGCAAATTCTTGCATCCAGCACACCTTACAATAGTGGTAATAAAAGATGCAACCTATGCTTGAAAGAGAAACTGTTTATTATTTACCGTCCAGACCTGTCATCCCTCAACAAGCGCAGCGAAATTGTAACAGCATGCCGCCACAGACGGAAACACCTCCTAGGTAACACATGAGCCAATCACCACGCCCCTACGCCAGCCTGTACCCACCCACTCTGTGCCCTATATAAACCATGGTATGTGAATGCTCCCATTAAAATCTCCTGATGATTGAGGGAACCCCCCCCCTCATGAAACAGGCCTGTAGAGATGAAATAGTCTTGTGATTTTTTTTCCCACACATACATATATATATATATATGTATATATGAAATACTTGACTTGGTGAATTCTGGCTGTCAATATACTCCTCCCCTCTTAACCACGCCCCCAACCACGCCCTGCCCCACCCCCGACCACGCCCCCAACCCCCACCTCCCGAAATCGGAGGTCTCAAGGTTGGCAAGTATGGTCCAGGGATGTATTTACTCACTTTGTAAACATAATATACTTTTTTTTTTAAACAAATTTTGTGATGCTAAAAAATATCGATGTAATGTAATGGTATCATAACAGTGGATGTCAGGTGTAGATCCACCCATGGCATTTGTTTACATTGTGACGCCGGTGAGCTATTGTATCCTCCTACGGTGTGTAGTGAAGCATGTTTAGCTATTCCTCGTCCTCCAGTGATAATAATACTTGTAAGAAACTTACTTTATTCGTCGCCATGGAGGCCAGGATTAGTGATTTAGAAGTAGCTGAAACACTGAGGATGGACGTTAGCTGCTAGCTCGCTAGCCATGTCTTAAAGCACCTCTTCCTGAGGGTGTTTCAGTGTTATAACTTCACCGTTATCTTGACTTTTTACACCAAAATGCGTCCATTCTCCCTTTTCTGTCTACACACTGTGTCTGCTTGTAAGTACTCTGTGTGTGTGCGCTGCCCTACATGCTCCTCTGCTGGTAAAACAGAGCAATGTCATGACGTGACGACGCCCCGTCATGCCTGTTTAAAAAAGGGGGCGCAGGAACCGGTACTTTTTAGAGGCGGTATAGTACCGAAAATGATTCATTAGTATCGCGGCACTATACTAGTACCGGTATTTTATCCATACTGTATTTGTGTATTGCACATCATGTGAAGCTTCATTCGTGACGACATAACGACTGTTACCTGACGTCATGCATGTCGTCCTCGGTGAACTGACGACTCGCAGCCGCGCTGACGACACACAGGAGCAGCGCGACACGCACGGGAGCGCGCATGGCGCCGGGCGGGCGGGAGCGAGCGCCGGGTGTCCGGAACGAAACGGAGCGAAAGGAAAAAAAAGAGTTCGGCCTGAGCTAAACTGAGCTAGGCTAACTTCAACTATATTCTGCTGCGGCCACGAACAACTACTCCAAGTCCCGCCTACTCCAAGTCGCGTCCAGTTTAGGTCTAAGTCCCGCCCACTCCAAGTCTCGTCCAGTTTAGATCTAAGTCCCGCCCACTCCAAGTCGCGTCCAATTACGTGCTCAGAGGGGTGAAGACACCGGAAGTGAAGCTAGCGAGACAACCTAACCCGGAAATAAAAATTGGAAAAAAAATAATAATTAAAAAAAAATTTAAAAAACGTAACACGGAAATCAGAAACAAATAAAAACAAATACTGCTGAAAATATGTTGATGTTAGGGTTAGGTTTGGGTTTTGGTTAGGGTTGTATGATCCGCCGAAAAAGCGATACATTCAACATCCGGCTTAATAATAACAACCAATGAATGGTTTGTTTCATTAGCCGTCTTGTGTCAGGTTACAAATCAAGTGTCCGTTGTCAGCGCCATTGTGACCATGTCTAAAAAAAACCTTGCGGTCGCGACTTCGAGCTTTCAGCTTGAACCTTCTCGCTAGCTTCTGTCGCTGTCAGGCTGGAGACAAGTGAACCGGACGTGGAAGCCGTGCGCATGCGTCCAGCTCTCTGCGATGCGTTCACGGACAATAGATAAATACGCTGCTTCAAATACTTCATACTTGTTTTTACTTTCGCGAGTATTTCTTTCAAACGGACAACTATTTTAAAAGGAAGAAAAATAAGTGAAAGTCACAAAGTTCGATTGTTGTTATGCTAGCTACAGCCAGGTGTGTTATTTCTCGTGCGCACACGTCCTCTGTAACAACCTCACGTCATCATTACCCGCCAATCACCTGTCAGGCACGTCACGTTCATGAACATGGGAACTCTGAGTATCGATCACACAAGAACCTAAAAGTGAACACCAGCAGGTCGTTACAGTAAAATAAATGTTACAATGGAACAAAGAAAATCACGCATTATTTTGTGTAATTGATCAATTAATTTTTCTTTCTTTGTCCTTGTAAAGTTGGAGTGTAAGAGTTTGGCTAACTGAACTGTTCATGATCGCCCTAAAAGAATAAGAATATTAATGGAACACGTCTTATAGAGTGGGACATGTGTTAGGGCAGCAAGACTGAGTAAAAACCCAGGGTCACAACATTTTAATTAGATTTGTTGTTGTTTAGAAAATAATTGATAATAATTATTACTTGTCACCAGCATGCTAACAATTAGCCAATTGTTGAATGTAAAAACAAACTAACTAAAAGTCATGGATATTTGTACTTATCACCACCTTGCTACCATTTAATCATTTAGCAAATGTTGATATAAAACTCTACAAGTCATCAATATTGTTACTTGGCCCTGACTGTTGGCATTTTAGCCAATTTTTGTACGTATGAAACTAAACGTCATGGATTTTGTTACTTGGAACCACGTGTCTTGCTACCATGCTAACTGTTAGCAATTTAGTAAATTTTTGTAGATATAAAACTAAAAGTCATTGTTTTGTTACTTGGAACCGCCTGCTATGCTACCATGCTAACTGTTAGCAATTAGCCAGATTTCGAAGGCCTGAAACTTAGTCATAGATTTTGTTACTTGGCGCCACCTTGCGACTGAAGTGAATGAATGAACTCATATTATGGTTCGTATATGGTGAATGTTTGTATTCATCTTGAGATAAGGCCCCTTAGATTGATCTTCGCAGGTGAATTGGATCACTTCTCGTAGGAAAGACGCCCTAATTGGGACTTCGGAAGGCAAAAGTGATAGCCCTATCCTTGAGAAGAGACTACATGTTTGCGGGTCCCAAACTCTGGAACGATCTCCCTCTCCATGTGAGACAGGCCCCTTCTTTGGCTACTTTTAAGACCCTTCATAAAACCCATTTCTATTCACTGGCTTTTAACCCAGCATGAACTTTAAACTGTTTTTAACTTTTTAACTGCTTTTTATCTAACATATTGTTCTTAAGATCATTTGTATTTTTTTTTTCAATGTGTATTTTACTTCTGTTTTAAATTTTATTTTTTAGTCTGTCCTTTGCCTGTATTTCTTTGTGGTGTACAGCCCTTTGTTCTTCAACTGTGCTTGTTTTTAAAGGGCTTTACAGATAAAGTTGGTATGGTATGGTACGGTATGTGTTACGGCTCAGGCTCCTGCCAACGCCGCTCATCCGTCTGTGCGCACCTCGGGACACGCCCACTGGTGCGTACATCCAGGGACGCGCCGCGCGCGTCTCCGCCCTGCTGCAGCCACCAGCTGCAATCACTCGCTGGCAATCTGCACACCTGCGACTGATCAGAGCGAGATCAATAAAGGACCAGTGGACCCAAGGATCGTCGCGGGAACTTAGCTTTCTCATGGTGTACCTACCCTCCGTCGCCTGCGTCTCAATTTCCCCTGGATCTCCCTCTGGACTCCGACTGCTTCCTTCGTTCCTCGACCTCTTGCTCGCCCCTGGATTCTGACGCCTCGCTCTCGCCCCGGATCAGCTGCCTGCCCCCTGGACTTCCGCGTATCTCGTTCAACACGTTGGTAACACTCACTTCAGTTAAATTCTACACATAGTCTTACACCATTCCCTTTTGTATTCTAGTTCACACTCCATTTCCTTAGTTTAGTAATATTGTTTATTATTATTTATATATATATATATGTTGACTATATATATATAATAAATAATTGTATATACCGCCCCCTGGTGTCTGAGCCGTCACCTCTCTCAGTAAACACAACAGTAAGTTCCCGCCAAAATTATTAAAGGACCTGACGGCACAGTTCCTTAGCCCCGCCCCCAGTGACTTTAGTTCCGCCCCCTGTGATTTTTTTTTCTTTTTTCTGCCTCTTGTCCCATTCACCATGTCTTTTTCTTTTTTTCGCTCCACACCGGAGGAGTTTTCTTGTCCTGCCAAACTGTCATGGAAAGGCATGTTTAGCAGTGATGTGAGCAAGGAGGAATTTACCCGTCGCCTGGACACCCTCCTCCCACCCATAGTGACTGTTCCTCAGCCAGAGAGAAGCGTCTGGCATCCGCTTTCGGAGAGGGGGGGTAGTACTGGTGGCTGTGCTGATGGGGTGGCGCAGCTGCACCAAGACAGGCTACCCTCTGCCAGACTAATTCCACCTGTCTTCCGCTTTTCCCAGCCGCAACCACCAGTCCCCTGGCTAGCCTCCGAGCTAGCACCTGTCCCCTGGCTAGCGTCTGAGCTAGCACCTGTCCCCGAGCTAGCGTCTGAGCTAGCACCTGTCCCCGAGCTAGCACTTGTCCCCGAGCTAGCGTCCGAGCTAGCACTTGTCCCCGAGCTAGCGTCAGAGCTAACACCAGTTCCTCGGCTAGCGTCAGAGCTAGCACCTGTCCCTCGGCTAGCGTCAGAGCTAGCACCTGTCCCCGAGCTAGCGTCCGAGCTAGCACCTGTCCCTCGGCTAGCGTCCGAGCTAGCACCTGTCCCTCGGCTAGCGTCCGAGCTAGCACCTGTCTCTCGGCTAGCGTCCGAGCTAGCACCTGTCCCTCGGCTAGCGTCCGAGCTAGCACCTGTCCCTCGGCTAGCGTCCGAGCTAGCACCTGTCCCTCGGCTAGCGTCCGAGCTAGCACCTGTCCCTCGGCTAGCGTCCGAGCTAGCACCTGTCCCTCGGCTAGCGTCCGAACTAGCACCTGTCCCTCGGCTAGCGTCCGAGCTAGCACCTGTCCCTCGGCTAGCGTCCGAGCTAGCACCTGTCCCTCGGCTAGCGTCCGAGCTAGCACCTGTCCCTCGGCTAGCGTCCGAGCTAGCACCTGTCCCTCGGCTAGCGTCCGAGCTAGCACCTGTCCCTCGGCTAGCGTCCGAGCTAGCACCTGTCCCTCGGCTAGCGTCCGAGCTAGCACCAGCCCCTCGGCTAGCGTCCGAGCTAGCACCAGCCCCTCGGCTAGCGTCCGAGCTAGCACCAGCCCCTCGGCTAGCGTCCGAGCTAGCACCAGCCCCTCGGCTAGCCTCCGAACTAACACCAGCCCCTCGGCTAGCCTCCGAGCTAGCACCAGCCCCTCGGCTAGCCTCCGAGCTAGCACCAGCCCCTCGGCTAGCGTCCGAGCTAGCACCAGTCCCCAGGCTGGCCCCCACGTCTCCACCAGCTCCCAGGCTGGCCCCCACGTCTCCACCAGCTCCCAGGCTGGCCCCCACGTCTCCACCAGCTCCCAGGCTGGCCCCCACGTCTCCACCAGCTCCCAGGCTGGCCCCCACGTCTCCACCAGCTCCCAGGCTGGCCTCGACTCCAGCACCTCGGCCTGCTCCGCCGACTCCAGCACCTCGGCCTGCTCCGCCGACTCCAGCACCTCGGCCTGCTCCGCCGACTCCAGCACCTCGGCCTGCTCCGCCGACTCCAGCACCTCGGCCAGCTCCGCCGACTCCAGCACCTCGGCCAGCTCCGCCGACTCCAGCACCTCGGCCTGCTCCGCCGACTCCAGCACCTCGGCCTGCTCCGCCGACTCCAGCACCTCGGCCTGCTCCGCCGACTCCAGCACCTCGGCCTGCTCCGCCGACTCCAGCACCTCGGCCTGCTCCGCCGACTTCAGCACCTCGGCCAGCTCCTCAGCTGCCCTCCTCGTCTCCGGCTTTGATGTCCGCCGCTTCCACGCCTTTGACGTCTGCCGCTTCCACGGCGCCGATGACGTCTGCCGCTTCCACGGCGCCGATGACGTCTGCCGCTTCCACGCCGCCGATGACGTCTGCCGCTTCCACGCCGCCGATGACGTCTGCCGCTTCCACGCCGCCGATGACGTCTGCCTCCACGCCTGCCTCGCCGATGACGTCTTCCTCCACGCCTGCCTCGCCGATGACGTCTTCCTCCACACCGCCGCCGATGTCATATCCTCGTTTCCGGCGAGACGCACCATGGCGCCAATCACGTCCGCCTTCCCGACGGCCAAGATGGTGGCCGTCCCTTGGTCGCCGGCTTCAGCGGCGTTCTTCTCGCCACCGCCATCAGACTCGTCCTCGGTGGATTCGGGGACACTGGGGCCGGCGACCCACCACCAGTTCTCCCCTCCACCCTCCCTTGTTTCGTGAGTATGTTGGACATCTGGAATCTGTCCATAGGGGGGGGATACTGTTACGGCTCAGGCTCCTGCCAACGCCGCTCATCCGTTTTTTTAATTTAGTGGGTGTGGCTTATATACCGGTGCGCTCTCTCTCGCCCGGATAATACAGTAAGTACAACGTGTGCATAGAGCACATGCTTGAGTGTGCACACAGCCTCAGTACAAACATATAAGAGTTTACCAACTAAAATGCTAACGGTTTTACATTTCTGGTCTAATTCCGTTTTTTTCCGGACTATAAGTCGCTACATTTTTCTCAAGCTTTGAACTCTGCGGTTTATACTAAGGTGCGGCTAATCTATGTAGTGGGTTTCAGTAGGCCTTTAAGGTATGTAAGTAAACATTTACAAAATCTTTCTTTCCTTCGGCTTACAGTCCGGTGCGGCTTATATATGAATATAATGTTTTCCCTAAAATGAAGGCGAGTGCGGCTTATATACCGATGCGGCTTATAGTCTGGAAAATACGGTATGTGTTTATGTCAAAGGGGAGTTTTTTTGTTGTTTTTTTTATGTACCGTGGAAACCATTCCGTGACAGGAGCGCATTTCCTCATCGACGTGCGACAGACCTGGGCTCAGGCCCGAGCGCACTGCAAGAAGAAGTACCTGGACTTGGCTAACGTGACCAGCAGCAAGACAAACCAACTCATCAAGGAGAAGCTTTCTGGCGTAGAGAGCCCTTGGATCGGCCTTTCCCGGGAAACCGGACAACCCGACAGCGTGGACAGGTCCTGCCTGGTGGCGGATCTTAAGGACGCGGCGCAATGGAAGGACTGGAACTGCCATTCCAAACACGCATTTATTTGCCACAAAGGTAAGCGATTTGCCATTTTCAAAATAAAATGCTTCTTCTTTGAGGAGTGTCACTCACATGAAGACCTTCCTGCTAAAGTTGCGAGCTGCCTGCCCGCTACAGCGATTACAATATGATACTTGCTAAATATGGTTAGCAACACTGATCCCTCCTGCTACGTCTTCTTATTCTCTGGCAGATGTTGCGTTTTGGACCAGTTGTTCCTCCCAGGGAATTCAAGTCACAAGTCGCTCCCGAGCTCTTTACGACACTTAAAGCTGAGTTGAAAAACCACCAGAGACAGAATAGGTATTTTGTAATATATTTGCAAAGCTTTGCAGATATACATTAAGACCAGTCCAGCATAGAACATTCAATCGCCCCGCTAAGATGGTCTGTCCCCCCCGACCAAACCCTCTCCCCTCTTAAGTCCCTGGCAGTCATGTCTCTCTTGTTACGGCTCAGGCTCCTGCCAACGCCGCTCATCCGTCTGTGCGCACCTCGGGACACGCCCACGGGTGCGCACATGCAGGGACGCGCCGCGCACGTCCCCGCCCTGCAGCAGCCACCAGCTGCAATCACTCGCTGGCAATCTTCACACCTGGAACTGATGAGGGCGAGCTGGTTAAAAGACCAGTGGACCCTAGGATCGGCGCGGGAACTTAGTTTTCTCATGGTGTACCTACCCTTCGTCACCTGGAAAGTGAGCTGTGCATCTCACTTTTCCCTGGATCTCCCTCTGGACTCTGACTGCCTCCTTCGTTCCTCGACCTCTTGCTCGTCCCTGGATTCTGACGCCTCGCTCTCGCCCCGGATCATCTGCCTGCCCCCTGGACTTCCCGTATCTCGTTCAACACGTTGGTAACACTCACTTCAGTTAACTACACACATAGTCTTACACCATTCCCTTTTGGATATAGTTCACACTCCATTTCCTTAGTTTATTAAATTAGTATTGTTTGTTATTATTATATATATTGAATATATATATATATATATAATAAATTGTACATACTTCCCCCTGGTGTCTGTTTGCCGTCACCTCCCCTTTAGTCTAAACACAACATCTCTAGCCAAAACAAATGCCCATTATCGCTCTTTCTAACATTCCAAAGCTTCAAGGTTAACACACACAGTTTACTTGCAGACAAACAGAAAGAGAACAAATGGAAAAACACGAGCTGTTTTCAAATATGACTATGACATAAAAGAAGTAACACTTAAATTCGGATATATGTAAATATCTGCCTCCGACACAGACCAGAGGCTTCATGTACAAAAGCAGTCAAGTTGTCAGGTTGTGTAAATGGTAAATAAAAAGACAATACAACAAATCCTTTTCAACTTATATTCAATTGAATAAACTGCAAAGACAAGATATTTCATGTTCACACTGAGAAACTTTGGTATTTTTTGAAAATATTAGCTCATTTGGAATTTGATGCAAAAAAGCTGGCACAAGTGGCAAAAAAAGAGTGAGAAAGTTGAAGAAATGCTCATCAAAGACTTATTTGTAACATCCCACAGGTGGACAGGCTAATTGGGAACAGGTGGGTGCCATGATTGGCTATAAAAGCAGCTTCCATGAAATGCTCAGTCATTCACAAACAAGGACGGGGCGAGGGTCACCACTTTGTCAACAAATGCCTGAGCAAATTGTTTAAGAACAACATTTCTCAACCAAGGAATTTAGGGATTTCACCATCTACGCTCCGTAATATCATCAAAAGGTGGAGAGAATGTGGAGAAATCACTGCATGTAAGCCATGATATTACACACCTTGGATCCCTCAGGCGGTACTGCATTAAAAAGCGACATCAGTGTGTAAAGGATATCACCACATAGGCTCAGAAACACTTCAGTAAACCACTGTCAGTAACTACAGTTGGTCGCTACATCTGTAAGTGCAAGTTAAAACTCTACTATGCAAAGCCAAAGCCATTTATCAACAACACCCAGAAACGCTTCACTGGGCCCGAGCTCATCTAAGATGGACTGATGCAAAGTGGAAAAGTGTTCTGTGGTCTGACGAGTCCACATTTCAAATTGTTTTTGGAAACTGTGGCTGTCGTGTCCTCCGGACCAAAGAGGAAAAGAACCATGGGGACTGTTCTAGGGTGAAAGTGTAAAAGCCATTTATCAACAACACCCAGAAACGCTTCACTGAAACAAAAACAAAAAACGCTGATATTTGTGAAAGTCTCTGATACTGATACCACCCTCGGTATCGACACTATCGCTATTTGGATCGATCGTCTCATGCATGAACCCTGAAAGAGAAAGCTCCTTGCTGGAAATCGGGGGATTTGAAGGATTCAGAACTCATGACTTGACATTTTTGTATTTTTATCACCAGATGTTGAGCTGAAGTCATCACAACTGGTTCGGGTGAGTGTGCTGTGGAAGAACTCCTCAGTGGACCTCAGTGATGCTGCAGTGATGGAGGGCATCTTAAAACAGGTACATGTACGTCTACAGTACTCACATCTTAAAGCAGGTACATGTACGTCTACAGTACTCCCATCTTAAAGCAGGTATATGTATGTGTATAAGAGTTTTTCAGTAGTGTGTGTAAGAGGTAATTCTGAATAATGTCCCTAACGGGCCCTCATACAAGTAGGTCTACAGTACTCACATCTTACAGCAGGTACATGTACGTCTACAGTACTCACATCTTAAAGCAGGTACATGTATGTGTATAAGAGTTTTTCAGTAGTGTGTGTGCAAGAGGTAATTCTGAATAATGTCCCTAACGGCCCCTCATACATGTAGGTCTACAGTACTTACAGTACATGTACGTCTACAGTACTCACATCTTACAGCAGGTACATGTACGTCTACAGTACTCACATCTTAAAGCAGGTACATGTAGGTCTACAGTACTCACATCTTAAAGTTCCAACGTTGCTGTTGTGTTTTTGCCAGCTGCATCAGCGTCTGCAGCAGAGCGCCCCAAAACAAAAGGTCAAGCTGAGCTGGGACCGCCAGTGGGATGGAAAAGTCTTCCATGAGAAGACCAACAGGACAATAAACTAGCCTGCTGGTGTAAACACTTCAAGGGTCTTCATTATACTTAGTACATCGATGAGTTTAGATGTCAATTGGTTTTGTTTTAGTCATGTTCGGTTTTGTTTTTGAACTTTTTGTGCACTTTTGTTTTGTCACCATAGCAACCATTAGTTTTCACCTGTCACGTCACGCACCTGTTGCACGTTTTGAGTCACGCACCTGTTTTCGTTAATCATGTCTATAGTATTTAAGTTCATTGTTTTCAGTTTGTCGTTCTGACGACATCCCGCATTTACACTCTCCACACACCCTTATGACCCATGCTGCGCTTTTTCATGCCGTTTTTTCATCCAAGTAAGTTTTCTTTATTCATGCCATAGTTTGCAAGTTTTGTTTAATTGTTCATAGTTTCTGCCAATGTGCAAGTTCTGTGTTGTAGTGATGGGTTGATGAGGCGTCATGAAGCGTTTCGACACATTGCAAAACTGTATTGATACTGTGTCGATACTGTGTCACTAAATACTGACATCTGCTGGACATTAAAAATCCCTACAGGCAACCTATGGACCGACTCAACTGACACTGATTTGATGCCCTAGTACAGGGGTCACCAACCTTTTTGAAACCAAAAACTACTTCTTGGGTACTGATTCATGCGAAGGGCTACCAGTTTGATACACACTTAAATAAATAAATATATTGTCATTTGTAAGTTACACGTAAGTGTGATTTAAACAAGAATAGCTAAATAAATACATTTATATATATAAAAAAATGGGTATTTCTGTCTGTCATTCCGTCGTACATTTTTTTTTCCTTTTACGGAAGGTTTTTTGTAGAGAATAAATGATGAAAAAAACACTTAATTGAACGGTTTAAAAGAGGAGAAAACACGAAAAAAATTAAAATAAAATTTTGAAACATAGTTTATCTTCAATTTCGACTCTTTAAAATTCAAAATTCAACCGACAAAAAGAAGAGAAAAACTAGCTTATTTGAATCTTTTTGAAAAAATTAAAAAAAGAATTTATGGAACATCATTAGTCATTTTTCCTGATTAAGATACATTTTAGAATTTTGATGACATGTTTTAAATTGGTTAAAATCCAATCTGCACTTTGTTAGAATATTTAACAAATTGGACCAAGCTATATTTCTAACAAAGACAAATCAGTATTTCTTCTAGATTTTCCAGAACAAAAATTTTAAAAGAAATTCTAAATACTTTGAAATTAGATTTAAATTTGATTCTACAGATTTTCTAGATTTGCCAGAATAATGTTTTTGAATTTTAATCATAGTAAGTTTGAAGAAATATTTCATAAATATTCTTCGTCGAAAAAACAGAAGCTAAAATATTTATTATTCTTTACAATAATAATAAAAAAATTGTTTTACTTGAACATTGATTTAAATTGTCAGGAAAGAAGAGGAAGAAATTTAAAAGGTAAAAAGGTATATTTGTTTAAAAATCCTAAAATCATTTTTAAGGTTGTATTTTTTCTCTAAAATTGTATTTCTAAAAGTAATAAGAAGCAAAGTAAAAAAATAAATGAATTTATTTAAACAAGTGAAGACCCATCCATCCATCCATTTTCTACCGCTTATTCCAAGTGAAGACCAAGTCTTTAAAATATTTTCTTGGATTTTCAAATTCTATTTGAGTTTTGTCTCTTTTAGAATTAAAAACGTCGAGCAAAGCGAGACCAGCTTGCTAGTAAATAAATACAATTTAAAAAATAGAGGCAGCTCACTGGTAAGTGCTGCTCTTTGAGCTATTTTTAGAACAGGCCAGCGGGCGACTGATCTGGTCCTTACGGGCTACCTGGTGACCGCGGGCACCGCGTTGGTGACCTCTGCCCTAGTATATACAATAATATAAACCAAGTCATTTAGGATTATTTCATATCTTCATTTAAATAAAAATATATTTGTATCTTTTTTAGATACAGTCAATAAATAATGTGAACATGTATCATAACATGGAAATCTAAGAGAACGTGTTGTGGATGATTGTGGACTGGGAATTTTTTTAATATTATTTTTTTACACATTTTTATAAAAAAAAAAAAGTTTTTCCGACGTATTACATTTTAGACGATTTCTCTTCTTAGTTATTATTTCTCCGGCTGTAGAAAAGACACGCTCACAGGGCACAGAGGAGGCGACACAGTTGGCGTATCGGTCACGTGACCAAAACAGCTCATGATCGGTCACGTGACTTTCTAAAAGCGGTACGCGCACCGGCACAGGGTTTTGCTCTATGAGCTCGACGCATGCGCCGATGCATCGGTGTTGCCGGACCCATCACTATAGTCTAGTTTTGTACCTCCGCGCCTGTGCGCGCCTTTTGTTTGATCCTTTTCTTTGTAGTTATAGTGTTTAAATAAATCATGTATTTACCTTCACGCCACATCTGGTCCAATTCACTTGCACCTCGGGAGAACAAACCAAGCCATAGTCCAAGTCATGACAGTTTCGTTGACATCTTTATCTTTACATTTGTGCTACATTGTTATTGTTTTGGACAAGTAACTTTTTTTTTCTTAAATTGTTTGTAATTGAACGTAATAAGGGAATCATTTTAAATATTTGTATACTAACACATTGTTTTGTATAGTTGCATTGAGTTTTACAAATATTTTAGTGGTATAAAATATGTTCCATGAGTTATCATTGTCATAATCAACCGACTAAATTCACAAAATTATTCAATTAATACTCACGTTTCAAGTCAACATATCGATATTAGTATTGGCAATACTATCCCTGTAGCTACTCGGTATCATACCGATACAAAATTCCCAGAATCTAAAATGTTTTATTATTTTTGGAATATAAAAAGTGCAATTTCAAAACAAAGCGTTTATTTTTTTCAATCAAGTAGCAATAATTATATTTAAAAAATATTTTCTATTTTAATTTTCTATTTCATAAAACAAACTTTAAAATCACCAGTCAGCAGAAACGTAAAAGACACAAGAACCGGAAGTCGCTATTTTTTTTTTAATGTATTTTTTTAATTGAAAAACAAACATATATCCACAATGTACGTAAAAGTCAAGTCACTTTCAACGATTTACACATCAGGTTGAGCAAATTATGACATTAATAAAACATGTCAAGGAAAGAAAATAAAAGCAAATACTAATAATAATAATAATAATAAGCAATATGATAAAATTCAAAAGACAAAAAATGGCTAACTAAATCACTTTAAAAATTTTCAATAAAGATCAATCTAAGGGCTTTTGTACTTTTCATCTTTTTCCAATATTTAATTGATCATTTTAAACCATTAAGCCAATTAGAAGATGTAGGTTTTACTTTCAGAAAAGGACATTTATGGAGAAAAATAAATTTGTTTGGAGCATAATAATGTTGACAAACATTTCTTATGTTACCATCAACCGGAAGTCGCTATTATTTAAAGACAAGTCTGTCTTCAAATAGCGACTTCCGGTTCCGGTGTTGATATGACATCTTGTTTTTGCTTCGTTTTTTTTGTTTCTGCTGACTGGGTTTTTTTGTTTGTTTGTTTTTTTGCAATATAAAATATAAAATAAAATGTAATCTTTAGATCTGGTTTTGGCTTTTGACACCAAAAAAGTAAAAACTCAAATAAAAAAAACAGTTTTTGTTTTTCAATCACATTGATAAAAATAAAATATAAATGGTTAAAATACAAACGTACCCTTCATCAACACAAATTTACATTTCGATACTTTGCAGAGCGGACAGAAGTTTTTCGCTGCGCCGAGTCACTAAACCTTCCGGTAGTGTTGCGCGTGCGCAGGTCAGTAACCATGGAGACCAGACGACAACCGTAAAGCGATGGCAGGTCGGCGTTTTTGCGGAGCTAAGCTAACAAAGTACATTTGACGACGGTAGGTTTAGATTTCATTGTTTGCGTGTCTTTCAAACTAGTCTTTTAAAAATAATCTTATGAACTGTGTTTAAATTAGCTGTTTAGTGCTACTTTTTGCTGACATAATGAGGAGTTAGCTAGAAGGTTCCATGCTAGCTTGATGTTTCACGATGAAACTACCAACATGGACGACCACGTAAAAGTAACTTAAGTTAAGTTAAATTACCACTTATAGTCCCCCCACCACACACACACTAGGTGTGGTGAAATTTACCTCTGCATTTGACCCAACCCCTTGTTCACCCCCTGGGAGGTGAGGGGAGCAGTGAGCAGCAGTGATGGCCGCGCTCGGGAATAATTTTTGGTGATTTAACCCCCAATTCCAACCCTTGATGCTGAGTGCCAAGCAGGGAGGCTATGGTATGACTCGGCCGGGGTTTGAACTCACAACCTACCGACTCTAACCCGGTGTTTTTCAACTACTGTGCCGCGGCACACTGGTGTGACGTGAGATACAGTCTGGTGTGCCGTGGGAGATGATGTCATTCCACCTAATTGGGTTAAAAATACTTTTTGCAAACCAGTAATTATAATACGCAAATAATGTGCTGTTGTGGAGCTTGTGTAATACTCTTCCATATCAGTAGGTATCTAATGCTTTAACCAAAAATAAACAGGAGGCAAGAAAAGAAAAGGCATTGAAGCTTAGGCAAGGCTATGCAGAACGGAACTAAAACTGAACTGGCTACAAAGTCAACAAAAACAGAATGCTGGATGACAGCAAAGACTTACAGCGTGTGGAGCAGAGAAGGCTTTGTCCACAAAGTACATCTGAACATGACATGACAATGTCTACACAAAGAAGGATAAAAAACAACTGAAATATTCTTGATTGCTAAAACAAAGCAGGTGCTGGGAATAGCGCTAAGGGAAGAAATCAAACTGCTACCGGAAAATACCAACAAAACAGGAAAAGCCACCAAAATTTCCACTGAATTTGAATATACTGTTTTTTTTACCCTGAATTTTTATACACTGAATTTTCAAATACTGAATTTTTTACACTTTTTTTTTTGCTACGTTTTTATACACTGAATTTTTAAATACTGACTTTTTTTACACTGAATGTGAAAATACCTTTTTTTTTTTTTACACTGCATTTTTATGAACTGAATTTTTTTTACATAGATTTTTATACACTGAATTTTAAAATACAACATTTTTTTACCTTAAGTTTTTATACACTGAATTTTAAAATACGGACTTTTTTACACAGGATTTTAGAATACCGATTTTTTTTTACACTACATTTTTATGAACTAAATTTTCAAATACCAACATTTTTTGCACTGAATTTTAAAATACCTTTTTTTTTTTTTTACACTGCATTTTTATGAACTGAATTTTGAAATACTGAAATTTTTTTACATGGATTTTTGTACACTGAATTTTAAAATACTACATTTTTTTTACCATAAGTTTTTATACACTGAATTTTAAAATACGGACTTTTTTACACAGGATTTCAGAATACCGATTTTTTTTACACTACATTTTTATGAACTAAATTTTCAAATACCAAAATTTTTCACAAATAATTTTTTTTCACTGAATTTTCAAATACAGATTTTTTTACACTTTTTTTTTGCTACGTTTTTATACACTGAATTTTTAAATACTGAAATTTTTTTACACGGATTTTTGTAGACTGAATTTTAAAATACTACATTTTTTTACCATAAGTTTTTATACACTGAATTTTAAAATACGGACTTTTTTACACAGGATTTCAGAATACCGATTTTTTTTTTACACTACATTTTTATGAACTAAATTTTCAAATACCAAAATTCTTTACAAATAATTTTTTTTCACTGAATTTTCAAATACTGAATTTTTTACACTTTTTTTTTGCTACGTTTTTATACACTGAATTTTTAAATACTGACTTTTTTTACACTGAATTTGAAAAAAAAAAGACTTTTTTTTTACACTAAATTTTAAAATACCGATTTTTTTTTTTTACACTGCATTTTTATGAACTGAATTTTGAAATACTGACATTTTTTTACATGGATTTTTGTACACTGAATTTTAAAATACTAAATTTTTTTACCATAAGTTTTTATACACTGAATTTTAAAATACGGACTTTTTTACACAGGATTTCAGAATACCGATTTTTTTTTACACTACATTTTTATGAACTAAATTTTCAAATACCAACATTTTTTGCACTGAATTTTAAAATACCTTTTTTTTTTTTTACACTGCATTTTTATGAACTGAATTTTGAAATACTGACATTTTTTTACATGGATTTTTGTACACTGAATTTTAAAATACTACATTTTTTTACCATAAGTTTTTATACACTGAATTTTAAAATACGGACTTTTTTACACAGGATTTCAGAATACCGATTTTTTTTACACTACATTTTTATGAACTAAATTTTCAAATACCAACATTTTTTACAAATAATTTTTTTTCACTGAATTTTCAAATACTGAATTTTTTACACTTTTTTTTTTGCTACGTTTTTATACACTGAATTTGTAAATACTGACTTTTTTTACACTGAATTTGAAAAAAATGACTTTTTTTTTACACTAAATTTTAAAATACCGATTTTTTTTTTTTACACTGCATTTTTATGAACTGAATTTTGAAATACTGAAATTTTTTTACATGGATTTTTATACACTGAATTTTAAAATACTACATTTTTTTACCATAAGTTTTTATACACTGAATTTTAAAATACAGACTTTTTTACACAGGATTTCAGAATACCGATTTTTTTTACACTACATTTTTATGAACTAAATTTTCAAATACCAACATTTTTTGCACTGAATTTTAAAATACCGATTTTTTTTTTTTTACACTGCATTTTTATGAACTGAATTTTGAAATACTGAATTTTTTTTACATGGATTTTTATACAGTGAATTTTAAAATACTACATTTTTTACCTTAAGTTTTTATACACTGAATTTTAAAATACTGAGTTTTTTACACAGGATTTCAGAATACCGATTTTTTTACACTACATTTTTATGAACTAAATTTTCAAATACCAACATTTTTTACACTGAATTTTAAAATACCGATTTTTTTTTTTACACTGCATTTTTATGAACTGAATTTTGAAATACTGAAATTTTTTTACATGGATTTTTATACGCTGAATTTTAAAATACTGACTTTTTTACACAGGATTTTAAAATACCGATTTTTTTTTTACACTGCATTTTTATTAACTAAATTTTGAAATACTGACATTTTTTACACTGAATTTTAAAATACCGATTTTTTTTTTTTACACTGCATTTTTATGAACTGAATTTTGAAATACTGAAATTTTTTTACATGGATTTTTATTATACACTGAATTTTAAAATACAAAATTTTTTTACCTTAAGTTTTTATACACTGAATTTTAAAATACTGAGTTTTTTACACAGGATTTCAGAATACCGATTTTTTTACACTACATTTTTATGAACTAAATTTTCAAATACCAACATTTTTTACACTGAATTTTAAAATACCGATTTTTTTTTTTTTACACTGCATTTTTATGAACTGAATTTTGAAATACTGAAATTTTTTTACATGGATTTTTATACACTGAATTTTAAAATACTACATTTTTTTACCTTAAGTTTTTATACACTGAATTTTAAAATACGGCCTTTTTTACACAGGATTTTAAAATACCGATTTTTTTTTTACACTACATTTTTATGAACTAAATTTTCAAATACCAACATTTTTTACACTGAATTTTAAAATACCGATTTTTTTTTTTTACACTGCATTTTTATGAACTGAATTTTGAAATACTGACATTTTTTTACATGGATTTTTATACACTGAATTTTACCATACAACATTTTTTTCCTTAAGTTTTTATACACTGAATTTTAAAATACAGACTTTTTTACACAGGATTTCAGAATACCGATTTTTTTACACTACATTTTTATGAACTAAATTTTCAAATACCAAAATTTTTTACAAATAATTTTTTTTCACTGAATTTTCAAATACAGATTTTTTTACACTTTTTTTTTTGCTACGTTTTTATACACTGAATTTTTAAATACTGAAATTTTTTTACATGGATTTTTGTACACTGAATTTTAAAATACTACATTTTTTTACCATAAGTTTTTATACACTGAATTTTAAAATATGGACTTTTTTACACAGGATTTCAGAATACCGATTTTTTTTACACTACATTTTTATGAACTAAATTTTCAAATACCAACATTTTTTACAAATAATTTTTTTTCACTGAATTTTCAAATACTGAATTTTTTACACTTTTTTTTTTGTTACGTTTTTATACACTGCATTTTTAAATACTGACTTTTTTTACACTGAATTTGAAAAAAATGACTCTTTTTTTTTTACACTGAATCTTAAAATACCGATTTTTTTTTTTTACACTGCATTTTTATGAACTGAATTTTTTTTTACATAGATTTTTATACACTGAATTTTAAAATACAACATTTTTTTACCTTAAGTTTTTATACACTGAATTTTAAAATACGGACTTTTTTACACAGGATTTTAGAATACCGATTTTTTTTTACACTACATTTTTATGAACTAAATTTTCAAATACCAACATTTTTTGCACTGAATTTTAAAATACCTTTTTTTTTTTTTTACACTGCATTTTTATGAACTGAATTTTGAAATACTGAAATTTTTTTACATGGATTTTTGTACACTGAATTTTAAAATACTACATTTTTTTACCATAAGTTTTTATACACTGAATTTTAAAATACGGACTTTTTTACACAGGATTTCAGAATACCGATTTTTTTTTTACACTACATTTTTATGAACTAAATTTTCAAATACCAAAATTTTTTACAAATAATTTTTTTTCACTGAATTTTCAAATACAGATTTTTTTACACTTTTTTTTTTGCTACGTTTTTATACACTGAATTTTTAAATACTGAAATTTTTTTACATGGATTTTTGTACACTGAATTTTAAAATACTACATTTTTTTACCATAAGTTTTTATACACTGAATTTTAAAATACGGACTTTTTTACACAGGATTTCAGAATACCGATTTTTTTTACACTACATTTTTATGAACTAAATTTTCAAATACCAACATTTTTTACAAATAATTTTTTTTCACTGAATTTTCAAATACTGAATTTTTTACACTTTTTTTTTTGTTACGTTTTTATACACTGCATTTTTAAATACTGACTTTTTTTACACTGAATTTGAAAAAAATGACTCTTTTTTTTTACACTGAATCTTAAAATACCGATTTTTTTTTTTACACTGCATTTTTATGAACTGAATTTTTTTTTACATAGATTTTTATACACTGAATTTTAAAATACAACATTTTTTTACCTTAAGTTTTTATACACTGAATTTTAAAATACGGACTTTTTTACACAGGATTTTAGAATACCGATTTTTTTTTACACTACATTTTTATGAACTAAATTTTCAAATACCAACATTTTTTGCACTGAATTTTAAAATACCTTTTTTTTTTTTTTACACTGCATTTTTATGAACTGAATTTTGAAATACTGAAATTTTTTTACATGGATTTTTGTACACTGAATTTTAAAATACTAAATTTTTTTACCATAAGTTTTTATACACTGAATTTTAAAATACGGACTTTTTTACACAGGATTTCAGAATACCGATTTTTTTACACTACATTTTTATGAACTAAATTTTCAAATACCAACATTTTTTACACTGAATTTAAAAATACCGATTTTTTTTTTTACACTGCATTTTTATGAACTGAATTTTGAAATACTGAATTTTTTTTACATGGATTTTTATACAGTGAATTTTAAAATACTACATTTTTTACCTTAAGTTTTTATACACTGAATTTTAAAATACTGACTTTTTTACACAGGATTTTAAAATACCGATTTTTTTTTTACACTGCATTTTTATGAACTAAATTTTCAAATACCAACATTTTTTACACTGAATTTTAAAATACCTTTTTTTTTTTTTTACACTGCATTTTTACATGGATTTTTATACACTGAATTTTAAAATAGTACATTTTTTTACCTTAAGTTTTTATACACTGAATTTTAAAATACTGACTTTTTTACACAGGATTTCAGAATACCGATTTTTTTTTACACTACATTTTTATGAACTAAATTTTCAAATACCAACATTTTTTACACTGAATTTTTTTTCGCTGAATTTTCCAATGCAGCTTTTTTTACATAGACATTTTTATACACTAATTGTTTTTGCTACATTTTTATACAATGATTTTGAAATACTGCATTTTTTTCAATGAAATTGTCAGCAAAATTCAGTGTCAAAAAAAGGTTTTGTGATAAAGACACAGTTTAAAGCAAGATGTCTGTGCATCACGACCAGTATGTCTTGTGTGTCATTAGACGGCGAGGACAATCAAACACAGAGCCAAGTACGCCAAAGTCAGCCTTCAAGAAAAACAACTGATTGTCACAGAATTCAAAGGCAGTAGGATCCATCCATCCATCATCCATCATCCATCCATCCATTTTCTACAGTAGGATGTGTTGACAAAAGCCAGAAACAAAAAGGATGCGACAGTGAAAGTTAGATTTATTTTGGCTCTTGCTTCAAAGTCTTTTTCCCAGTTTGTCAAGCAGTGCATTCTGAAGGTATGTGAACAGTTTGTTCAAATGTTTGTCAAGAAGCACCACCTGTAACTGGAATACATGATAAGTACACAAAGTTATTTGGCAATATGTTATTTCACATGGCTACATGTACTTATTCTGTCTTCTAGTTGCCACCGAGGACAGCCATCATGTGGTCCTTCGTGAGGATGAACTTGAAACCCCTGATCAAAGGGATGGAGACGGTCATGGAGACCGACAGCGAGCAGCAATCGGATAGTGAAGACGAGGACGATGAGGACGAAAGGAAAGTGAAAGTAAAGGAGTCTCCTCCAAGTGAATACCTGTGAGTTACTGATTTGTCTTCATTGTCTCGTCAAGAAAGAATTTTTTGGCTGGGTGCGTCTGCCCTGCCGACCCTCCCTGTCCTTCCTCACCATTGAGCTTTAGAAGATGTTTGAGGCCTGATGTGTCCCTGCAGGTCCACTCCAACCCTTCCCGACTCATACAGGCGCAACTCCCCTGGCGAGGTCCGCCTGTTGGCCATCGCCGACAGCTTCCAGCGGCAGTATCGTCTTTTGTGTTCCGAGCGCAAGCCTCTGCTGCTCTTCCCCATGAACGAATGTGGCGTCAAGGTACGCTGGACGCCCCCCCCCCCAAGTGTACGGAGACAAATTGTGCCCTTTTATTATTTGCAAACAAAAAAAACGAATTAAGTTTGGTTGCAAATCCTTTTTTTTTTGGTAACGACTCAGCTTCAATGCATAATGAATCAGTATGGGCTTTGATATTTGAAGTAGTCCGTAGTCACACCCATATATGGTCATGCCATCATCCAAGACTGACCAATAAAAACACACTGTTCAGAGAAGGCCCCGCCCTCAAGATTGAAGTTAAATCCTAACCAAAAAATGGATTTGTAAACCCCCCCCAAAAAAAATTAATCTCAAAAATATTTTTAACCTCCCAAAAAAATCACAACTTAAAAAATATCTGCAAAAAATGTGCAAAATTGAAAAACAAAAGAAATCTCAACCAAAAAAATTATTTGCAACCTCCCAAAAAATTGCAAGCAAATAAAGTTTTTGCAAAAAATGTGCACATTTTCAAAAACAAAATCAAATTTGCAACCCGAAAAAAGGATTTGGAAGCAGCAAAAAAATATTTACAAAAAAAAATGTGTTCTAAGCAAAACAAATTTGAATCCCAAAAAATGTGCAACTAAAAATACCATTTGCATCCCAAAAACATTTTTTTCAACAAAAACGATTTGCAACCCCCCAAAAATATGTTTGTTTTTTTGACAAAAAACGATTTGTAGACATATTTCAAACAAAAATCTTTTTTTTTTGGTTTAAAATCTTTTTTTCTTTTTTTTTTTTTTACAACAAATACAAATATTTCTTACCAAAAACAATTGCAACCAATAAAATGATTTGCAACAAAAAAAGGATTTGTTCTAGCAAAAAGAAATTGCAATCCAACAATTTTTTTTTTAGAAAAATTGCAAAATTGAAAAACAAAAGAAATCTCAACCAAAAAATTGCAACCAAATAAAGTTTTTGCAAAAAATTTGCACATTTTCAAAACAAAACCAAATTTGCAACCCAAAAAAAGGATTTGGAAGCAGCAAAAAAATATTTACAAACAAAAAATGTGTTCTAAGCAAAAAAATTTGAATCCCAAAAAGTGTTTCCATCCCAAAAAATGTGCAACTAAAAATACCATTTGCATCCCAAAAACATTTTTTCAACAAAAACGATTTGCAACCCCCAAAGAATATGTTTTTTTTTGACAAAAAACGATTTGTAGACAAACAAATATATTTCAACCAAAAATCTTTTTTTTTTTTTGGTTTAATATCATTTTTTCTTTTTTTCTTTTTTTTTTTACAACAAATACAAATATTTCTTACCAAAAACAATTGCAACCAATAAAATGATTTGCAACAAAAAAAAAGGATTTGTGACTAAAAGACAAGTTGTAACCTCCTCAAAAAATCGCAATCCAACAATTTTTTTTCAGAAAAATTGAAAAATTGAAAAACAAAAGAAATCTCAACCAAAAAAATTATTTGCAACCTCCCAAAAAATTGCAAGCAAATAAAGTTTTTGCAAAAAAAGTGCACATTTTCAAAAACAAAATCAAATTTGCAACCCAAAAAAAGGATTTGGAAGCAGCAAAAAAATATTTACAAACAAAAAATGTGTTCTAAGCAAAACAAATTTGAATCCCAAAAAATGTTTCCATCCCAAAAAATGTGCAACTAAAAATACCATTTGCATCCCAAAAACGATTTGCAACCCCCAAAGAATGTTTTTTTTTGACAAAAGACGATTTGTAGACAAACAAATATATTTCAAACAAAAATCTTTTTTTTTTTTGGTTTAAAATCTTTTTTTCTTTTTTCTTTTTTTACAACAAATACAAATATTTCTTACCAAAAACAATTGCAACCAATAAAATTATTTGCAACAAAAAAAGGATTTGTGACTAAAAGACAAGTTGTAACCTCCTCAAAAAATTGCAATCCAACAATTTTTTTTTTAGAAAAATTTAAAAATTTAAAAACAAAAGAAATCTCAACCAAAAAAAGGATTTGCAACCTCCCAAAAAATTGCAACCACATAAAGTTTTTGAAAAAAATTGCACATTTTGAAAACAAAATCAAATTTGCAACCCAAAAAAAGGATTTGGAAGCAGCAAAAAAATATTTACAAACAAAAAATGTGTTCTAAGCAAAACAAATTTGAATCCCAAAAAATGTTTCCATCCCAAAAAATGTGAAACTAAAAATACCATTTGCATCCCAAAAACATTTTTTCAACAAAAACGATTTGCAACCCCCAAAGAATGTTTTTTTTTGACAAAAGACGATTTGTAGACAAACAAATATATTTCAACCAAAAATCTATTTTTTTTTTGGTTTAATATCATTTTTTCTTTTTTTTTTTTTTTACAACAAATACAAATATTTCTTACCAAAAACAATTGCAACCAATAAAATGATTTGCAACAAAAAAAGGATTTGTGACTAAAAGACAAGTTGTAACTTCCTCAAAAAATCGCAATCCAACAATTGTTTTTCAGAAAAATTGCAAAATTGAAAACCAAAAGAAATCTCAACCAAAAAAATTTTTTGCAACCTCCCAAAAAATTGCAACCATATAAAGTTTTTGCAAAAAATTTGCACATTTTCAAAACAAAATCAAATTTGCAACCCCAAAAAAGGATTTGGAAGCTGCAAAAAAATATTTACAAACAAAAAATGTGTTCTAAGCAAAACAAATTAGAATCCCAAAAAATGTTTCCATCCCAAAAAATGTGAAACTAAAAATACCATTTGCATCCCAAAAACATTTTTTCAACAAAAACGATTTGCAACCCCCAAAGAATATGTTTTTTTTTGACAAAAGACGATTTGTAGACAAACAAATATATTTCAACCAAAAATCTATTTTTTTTTTTGGTTTAATATCGTTTTTTCTTATTTTTTTTTATTTTTTTTACAACAAATACAAATATTTCTTACCAAAAACAATTGCAACCAATAAAATGATTTGCCACAGAAAAAGGATTTGTGACTAAAAGACAAGTTGTAACCTCCTCAAAAAATCGCAATCAAACAATTTTTTTTCAGAAAAATTGCAAAATTGAAAAACAAAAGAAATCTCAACCAAAAAAATTATTTGCAACCTCCCAAAAAATTGCAACCAAATAAAGTTTTTGCAAAAAATTTGCACATTTTCAAAACAAAATCAAATTTGCAACCCAAAAAAAGGATTTGGAAGCAGCAAAAAAATATTTACAAACAAAAAATGTGTTCTAAGCAAAACAAATTTGAATCCCAAAAAATGTTTCCATCCCAAAAAATGTGAAACTAAAAATACCATTTGCATCCCAAAAACATTTTTTCAACAAAAACGATTTGCAACCCCCAAAGAATGTTTTTTTTTGACAAAAGACGATTTGTAGACAAACAAATATATTTCAAACAAAAATCTTTTTTTTTTTGGTTTAAAATCTTTTTTTCTTTTTCTTTTTTTTACAACAAATACAAATATTTCTTACCAAAAACAATTGCAACCAATAAAATGATTTGCAACAAAAAAAAGGATTTGTGACTAAAAGACAAGTTGTAACCTCAAAAAATCGCAATCCAACAATTTTTTTTCAGAAAAATTGAAAAACAAAAGAAATCTCAACCAAAAAAATTATTTGCAACCTCCCAAAAAATTGCAACCAAATAAAGTTTTTGCAAAAAATTTGCACATTTTCAAAACAAAATCAAATTTGCAACCCAAAAAAAGGATTTGGAAGCACCAAAAAAATATTTACAAACAAAAAATGTGTTCTAAGCAAAACAAATTTTGAATCCCAAAAAATGTTTCCATCCCAAAAAATGTGCAATTAAAAATACCATTTGCATCCCAAAAACATTTTTTTTCAACAAAAACGATTTGCAACCCCCAAAAAATGTTTTTTTTGACAAAAAACGATTTGTAGACAAACAAATATATTTCTAACAAAAATCTATTTTTTTTTTGGTTTAATATAATTTTTTCTTTTTTTTTTTCTTTTTTTACAACAAATACAAATATTTCTTACCAAAAACAATTGCAACCAATAAAATGATTTGCAACAAAAAAAGGATTTGTGACTAAAAGACAAGTTGTAACCTCCTCAAAAAATCGCAATCCAACAATTTTTTTTCAGAAAAATTGCAAAATTGAAAAACAAAAGAAATCTCAACCAAAAACATTATTTGCAACCTCCCAAAAAATTGCAACCAAATAAAGTTTTTGCAAAAAATTTGCACATTTTCAAAACAAAATCAAATTTGCAACCCAAAAAAAGGATTTGGAAGCAGCAAAAAAATATTTACAAACAAAAAATGTGTTCTAAGCAAAACAAATTTGAATCCCAAAAAATGTTTCCATCCCAAAAAATGTGAAACTAAAAATACCATTTGCATCCCAAAAACATTTTTTCAACAAAAACGATTTGCAACCCCCAAAGAATGTTTTTTTTGACAAAAGACGATTTGTAGACAAACAAATATATTTCAACCAAAAATCTATTTTTTTTTTGGTTTAATATCATTTTTTCTTTTTTTTTTTTTTTACAACAAATACAAATATTTCTTACCAAAAACAATTGCAACCAATAAAATGATTTGCAACAAAAAAAGGATTTGTGACTAAAAGACAAGTTGTAACTTCCTCAAAAAATCGCAATCCAACAATTGTTTTTCAGAAAAATTGCAAAATTGAAAACCAAAAGAAATCTCAACCAAAAAATTTTTTTGCAACCTCCCAAAAAATTGCAACCATATAAAGTTTTTGCAAAAAATTTGCACATTTTCAAAACAAAATCAAATTTGCAACCCCAAAAAAGGATTTGGAAGCTGCAAAAAAATATTTACAAACAAAAAATGTGTTCTAAGCAAAACAAATTAGAATCCCAAAAAATGTTTCCATCCCAAAAAATGTGAAACTAAAAATACCATTTGCATCCCAAAAACATTTTTTTCAACAAAAACGATTTGCAACCCCCAAAGAATATGTTTTTGACAAAAGACGATTTGTAGACAAACAAATATATTTCAAACAAAAATCTTTTTTTTTTTTGGTTTAAAATCTTTTTTTCTTTTTTCTTTTTTTTACAACAAATACAAATATTTCTTACCAAAAACAATTGCAACCAATAAAATGATTTGCCACAAAAAAAAAGGATTTGTGACTAAAAGACAAGTTGTAACCTCCTCAAAAAATCGGAATCCAACTATTTTTTTTCAGAAAAATTGCAAAATTGAAAAACAAAAGAAATCTCAACCAGAAAAATTATTTGCAACCTCCCAAAAAATTGCAACCAAATAAAGTTTTTGCAAAAAATGTGCACATTTTCAAAACAAAATCTAATTTGCAACCCAAAAAAAGGATTTGGAAGCAGCAAAAAAATATTTACAAACAAAAAATGTGTTCTAAGCAAAACACATTTGAATCCCAAAAAATGTTTCCATCCCAAAATATGTGCAACTAAAAATACCATTTGCATCCCAAAAACTTTTTTTTTTCAACAAAAACGATTTGCAACCCCCAAAGAATATGTTTTTTGGACAGAAAACGATTTGTAGACAAACAAATATATTTCAACCAAAAATCTATTTTTTTTTTGTTTAAAATCTTTTTTTCTTTCTTTTGTTTTTACAACAAATACAAATATTTCTTACCAAAAACAATTGCAACCAATAAAATGATTTGCCACAAAAAAAGGATTTGTGACTAAAAGACAAGTTGTAACCTCCTCAAAAAAATCGCAATCCAACTATTTTTTTGCAGAAAAATTGCAAAATTGAAAAACAAAAGAAATCTCAACCAGAAAAATTATTTGCAACCTCCCAAAAAATTGCAACCAAATAATGTGCACATTTTCAAAACAAAATCAAATTTGAAACCCAAAAAAAGGATTTGGAAGCAGCAAAAAAATATTTACAAACAAAAAATGTGTTCTAAGCAAAACAAATTTGAATCCCAAAAAGTGTTTCCATCCCAAAATATGTGCAACTAAAATACCATTTGCATCCCAAAAACATTTTTTTCAACAAAAACGATTTGCAACCCCCAAAAAATATGTTTTTTTTTTGTTTAAAATCTTTTTTTCTTTCTTTTTTTTTTACAACAAATACAAATATTTCTTACCAAAAACAATTGCAACCAATAAAATGATTTGCCACAAAAAAAGGATTTGTGACTAAAAGACAAGTTGTAACCTCCTCAAAAAAATCGCAATCCAACTATTTTTTTGCAGAAAAATTGCAAAATTGAAAAACAAAAGAAATCTCAACCAGAATAATTATTTGCAACCTCCCAAAAAATTGCAACCAAATAATGTGCACATTTTCAAAACAAAATCAAATTTGAAACCCAAAAAAAGGATTTGGAAGCAGCAAAAAAATATTTACAAACAAAAAATGTGTTCTAAGCAAAACAAATTTGAATCCCAAAAAGTGTTTCCATCCCAAAATATGTGCAACTAAAATACCATTTGCATCCCAAAAACATTTTTTTCAACAAAAACGATTTGCAACCCCCAAAAAATATGGGTTTTTTTTGAAAAAAAACGATTTGTAGACAAACAAATATATTTCAACCAAAAATCTCCTTTTTTTTTGGTTTAAAATCTTTTTTTCTTTCTTTTTTTTTTTACAACAAATACAAATATTTCTTACCAAAAACAATTGCAACCAATAAAATGATTTGCCACAAAAAAAGGATTTGTGACTAAAAGACAAGTTGTAACCTCCGCAAAAAATCGCAATCCAACTATTTTTTTGCAGAAAAATTGCACAATTGAAAAACAAAAGAAATCTCAACCAGAAAAATTATTTGCAACCTCCCAAAAAATTGCAACCAAATAAAATGTTTGCAAAAAATGTGCACATTTTCAAAACAAAATCAAATTTGCAACCCAAAAAAAGGATTTGGAAGCAGCAAAAAAATATTTACAAAAAAAAATGTGTTCTAAGCAAAACAAATTTGAATCCCAAAAAATGTTTCCATCCCAAAAAATGTGCAACTAAAAATACCATTTGCATCCCAAAAACATTTTTTCAACAAAAACGATTTGCAACCCCCAAAGAATATGTTTTTTTTGACAAAAGACGATTTGTAGACAAACAAATATATTTCAAACAAAAATCTTTTTTTTTTTTTGGTTTAATATCATTTTTTTTTTTTTTTTTTTTTTTTACAACAAATACAAATATTTCTTACCAAAAACAATTGCAACCAATAAAATGATTTGCAACAAAAAAAAAGGATTTGTGACTAAAAGACAAGTTGTAACCTCCTCAAAAAATCGCAATCCAACAATTTTTTTTCAGAAAAATTGCAAAATTGAAAAACAAAAGAAATCTCAACCAAAAAAATTATTTGCAACCTCCCAAAAAATTGCAAGCAAATAAAGTTTTTGCAAAAAAAGTGCACATTTTCAAAAACAAAATCAAATTTGCAACCCAAAAAAAGGATTTGGAAGCAGCAAAAAAATATTTACAAACAACAAATGTGTTCTAAGCAAAACAAATTTGAATCCCAAAAAGTGTTTCCATCCCAAAATATGTGCAACTAAAAATACCATTTGCATCCCAAAAACATTTTTTTTCAACAAAAACGATTTGCAACCCCCCAAAAATATGGGGTTTTTTTTGACAAAAAACGATTTGTAGACAAACAAATATATTTCAACCAAAAATCTTTTTTTTTTTTTTTTTTGGTTTAATATCATTTTTTCTTTTTTTTTTTTTTTTTTTTACAACAAATACAAATATTTCTTACCAAAAACAATTGCAACCAATAAAATGATTTGCAACAAAAAAAAAGGATTTGTGACTAAAAGACAAGTTGTAACCTCCTCAAAAAATCGCAATCCAACAATTTTTTTTCAGAAAAATTGCAAAATTGAAAAACAAAAGAAATCTCAACCAAAAAAATTATTTGCAACCTCCCAAAAAATTGCAAGCAAATAAAGTTTTTGCAAAAAAAGTGCACATTTTCAAAAACAAAATCAAATTTGCAACCCAAAAAAAGGATTTGGAAGCAGCAAAAAAATATTTACAAACAAAAAATGTGTTCTAAGCAAAACAAATTTGAATCCCAAAAAATGTTTCCATCCCAAAAAATGTGCAACTAAAAATACCATTTGCATCCCAAAAACTTTTTTTTTTCGACAAGAACGATTTGCAACCCCCCAAAAAAATTTTTTTTTTGACAAAAAACGATTTGTAGACAAACAAATATATTTCAACCAAAAATCCATTTTTTTTTTGGTTTAAAATCATTTTTTCTTTTTTTTTTTACAACAAATACAAATATTTCTTACCAAAAACAATTGCAACCAATAAAATGATTTGCAACAAAAAAAGGATTTTTTCAATCCAACTATTTTTTTGCAGAAAAATTGCAAATTTGCAAGACATAATTTAACAAAATGTTTTTCGAAGACCTTTATGGAAAGTAAAAATCGAGGACCTAGATTTCCCTCGCCCGGACGCGGGTCACAAAGTACAAAAAATATTTGGAACCAAACAAAATATTTCTAAACCAAAAATAAATTTTGCAACCAAACATAATTTACAACCAAAAATATGCCTAACCCAAAAAAATTGCATCAAAACTATTTCAATCCTAAACAATTTGCAACCAAAATACAATGATTTTTAAATAAAAACGATTTGTAACCAGAAAAAAATATGTTTAAACCAAAACATAATTTGCAAAACATCGCAACCAAAAATATGATTGCATAGAATGTGCACATTTTCAAAACTAAAAAACAGATTTTGAAGTAAGAGAAAAAGATTCCCGACTCAAAAAAAATTTTGCAGCAAAATAACAATTTGCCACCAAAAAAAAGATTTTTAACCAAAAATTATTTGTCGACCCCACCTTCACCTCCAGAAATAAAAATTGCAACAAAAAAAAACCTTTGTAACAAAAAATAATTTTTAACTCAACCTTTTTTGGGGGGGTACACTGCAAAAAGTCAGTGTTCAAAAACAAGAAAAAAAAAATAGGGGTATTTTATTTGAAGTAAGCAAAATTATCTGCCAATAGAACAAGAAAATTCGGCTTGTCAAGACTTTCCAAAACAAGTCAAATTAGCTAACCTCAATGAAAAACAAAACAATTTGCAACCCCCAAACAATGTTTTTTTTTGACAAAAAACGATTTGTAGACAAACAAATATATTTCAACCAAACCCAAAAAAATTGCATCAAAACTATATCAATCCTAAACAATTTGCAACCAAAATACAATGATTTTTAAACAAAAACGATTTGTAACCAGAAAAAAGTATGTTTAAACCAAAACATAATTTGCAAAACATCGCAACCAAAAATATGATTGCATATCATCCTCGGCTTGGCCCTGCGATGAGATGGCGACTTGTCCAGGGTGTACCCCTCCTTCCGCCCGATTGTAGCTGAGATAGGCTCCAGCGACCCCGAAGGGAATAAGCGGTAGAAAATGGATGGATGGATGGGGCTGTGCTTGTGCAGCCCTTTGAGACACTTGTGATTTAGGGCTATATAAATAAACATTGATTGATTGATAGAATGTGCACATTTTCAAAACTAAAAAACAGATTTTGAAGTAAAAGAAAAAGATTCCCGACCCAAAACATTTTTTGCAGCAAAATAACAATTTGCCACCAAAAAAAAGATTTTTAACCAAAAATTATTTGTCGACCCCACATTCACCTCCAGAAAAATAAATTGCAACAAAAAAAACCTTAACAAAAAATAATTTTTAACTCAACCTTTTTTTGGGGGGTACACTGCAAAAAGTCAGTGTTCAAAAACAAGAAAAAAAATACAAAAAAATAGGGGTATTTTATTTGAAGTAAGCAAAATTATCTGCCAATAGAACAAGAAAATTCGGCTTGTCAAGACTTTACAAAACAAGTCAAATTAGCTAACCTCAATAAACCCAAAAATAGCTTAAAATAAGTATATTGTCACTAATAAGTGCACTTTTCTTGGTAAAAAAAAAAAAAGAGACATTTTCGCTCAAATGTTGAAAAATATTCTTAAATGAAGTGCCATTATCTTGACATAATGATATTACATTTCTTGAAAGCAGCAAACTTATACTAAAAACTAGTTTATTGTTCTTAATGGAAAGGCAACAAGGCAAGCGCTCGTTACTCTCGGGGTCTCCTAGCAGTTCAGGCAAATCATATTGTCTAAAAATGCATTTTTCCATGGATAACATGACATCATCGCGCCAAGTGCGTGCTCTTTCAGTCAATTAGTGCGCATATTTACACCCCGGCCCCCGGACAAAATGTTTTTAATTGTAATTTTGAGGAATTTATCTGAATGTGCATGAACTATTTCTGTTAAAAATTGTTAGAAATGTTAAATGTTTAAATATTAACTGTCAGTTTACTGTACTGTGCCAACTGTACTACTATATGAGTACCTATTTTATATTGTTTCATTGAAAATAAAACAGCAAAGTTTTAATTATGAGACACAATTGTGTCAAAATCATGATTTTTTTTTTTCATGCTTGAAATAAGAAATGATGACTTTAAAAAAGTAGTTTTCTACTTGTGAGTGTTGATGACACAACACTTGATATTCTAGTTTCAAGCATGTTTTACTCAATATAGCTCATCAAATCTCAGCAACAAGCTGTAATATCTTACTGAGATCATTTAGAACACTTAAAACAAGTAAAACACTCTAACATAAAATCTGCTTAGTGAGAAGAATGATCTTATCAGACAGAAAATAAGCAAATATCAGCCTTATTTGAGATATTTCATCTTACTTAGATTGCAGTTTTTGCAGTGTAGAAAATGCATTTTTTGTGCGGTCGCATACGTAGATCCATGCACATTTCTCTCCACTGTGTAGAAGTTTGTGTCAACCACGCTGCGACCCACCATGACCAGCCACCCGGAGCTGCTCTACTGGGAAGGATGCGCTTCGTTTGTGGCCGACTTCCTGTCTCTGACTCCTCTGGAGCCGCCTGGAGAGCTGGTGAGTGAGCATCACGCTCCATGCAAACTAAAGATACGGGAGTGTGACTAAAGACGTGTGTGTTCCAGCCCAAGTTCTTCTTCTCGGCCACGTCGGTGCTGCACAGTCAGACGGCCACGTGTTTCGAGTACTCCGCCGTGCTCTGCAGTCTCCTGCTGGGCGCCAACTACGACGCCTACTGCGTTAGCGGCTACGCTAGCAAGGAGATGTGCCTGCTGGACCAGCGCCTTCAAGAGTGCCACCTTCTGGACAACCAGGCCAAGGTAAGTGGGGCAAACTAGGGGCATACTTGCCAACCTTGAGACCTCCGGTTTCGGGAGGTGGGGGTGGGGGGTGGGGCGTGGTCGGGGGTGGGGCGGGGGGCGTGGTTAAGATATATATATATATATATATATATATAAGAAATACTTGACTTTCAGTGAATTCTAGCTATATATATATATATATATTTTATTACACATATATATATGTAAGAAAAGTATTCAACAAGAACAACATTAAATTGAGCTACAGCTGCATGAACAATATACGACAAATCATCTCAAACCACAACAAAACAATTGCAAATGAGCCGTCGACCCCCAGACAGAGCGACTCCAAAACCAACAAAGGATGTAACTGTCGAAAGAAACCTGATTGCCCTCTCAACGGGGGGTGCTTACAAACATCAGTTGTCTACCAATCTAAGGTAACACGCAAGGACATTAACACATCCGACACGTATGTAGGATTAACCGAGGGAGAATTCAAAACCAGATGGAACAATCACAAGGCTTCTTTCAGGAACCAAAACCTGCGGAATGCCACAGAACTCAGCAAACACATTTGGGACCTCAAAGACAATAATGTTGAATATTCAATAACATGGCAAATTCTTGCATCCAGCACACCTTACAATAGTGGTAATAAAAGATGCAACCTATGCTTGAAAGAGAAACTGTTTATTATTTACCGTCCAGACCTGTCATCCCTCAACAAGCGCAGCGAAATTGTAACAACATGCCGCCATAGACGGAAACACCTCCTAGGTAACACATGAGCCAATCACCACGCCCCTAGGCCAGCCTGTACCCACCCACTCTGTGCCCTATATAAACCATGGTATGCGAATGCTCCCATTAAAATCTCCTGATGATTGAGGGTACCCCCCCTCATGAAACAGGCCTGTAGAGATGAAATAGTCTTGTGATTTTTTTCCCACACATACATATATATATATATATATATATATATATATATATATATATATATATATATTAGAGATGCGCGGATAGGCAATTATTTCATCCGCAACCGCATCAGAAAGTCGTCCACCATTCGCCATCCACCCGATGTAACATTTGATCAGAACCGCGCCCGCTCGTTGTTATATATCTAATATAGACGATGCAAGGCATTAGTGAGGTTATAAAGCTTTTGCCTGTTAAAGAAAGGAGACTGATCCAATGCAGCACAGACATTCGCGTGCCACGCTGTCACGACCCAGACGCACACCAGTGCGCAATCATATGGGAGCCGCGCTGAGCGCACCTCCAAGCGCGTCTCGCTGCCGGCGACGGCCGGGTATGGGCCCGACGCTCCAGCGCCATCCATTTTCAGGGCTAGTTGATTCGGCAGGTGGGTTGTTACACACTCCTTAGCGGGTTCCGACTTCCATGGCCACCGTCCTGCTCTCTATATCAACCAGGGTGAGCCCCACCCCTTTCGTGAGCGCACTGCGCGCGGAGTGACCCCTGTTACGCGCCCCCGGCAACAGGGGTGGCGGGCAGGTAAGCTGCGCGGGCGGAGCGCGCGCAGTGACCCCTGTTACGAGCCCCCGGCCACGGGGGTGGCGGGCAGGTAAGCTGCTTACCTGCTGCGCGTGACGCCGGCCGCGGCGAAGGCGGGGTGTCGGTGCGTTGGTGACCCTGGACGTGCGTCGGGCCCTTCTCGCGGATCGCCTCAGCTACGGCTCCCGGTGGGGCCCTCTCGGGGGAAGGGGCCTCGGTCCCGGACCCCGGCGAGGCGTCCCTTCTCCGCTCCGTAAAAGTGTCCATCTCTTTTCTTTTTTTTTCTTCTGTTGTGGCATATGCTGCTGGTGCCTGCTCGTTTTTCGTATGTGGGTAACAACATTTAACTATGTATATATATTTCCCAATTGGTTTAACTGCCACCCGCCTGAATCTATTTAAAATCGATTTTTTTTTTATTTCAACCGCCCGACCCGGCCCGACCCGCGGATAAAATCTAATTTTTTTTAATTTCATCCGCTCGATCCGCGGATAATCCGCGGACTCCGCGGTTGTGCCCGCAAACCGCGCATCTCTAATATATATATATATATATATATATATATATATATATATATATGTGTATATATATAAATAAATAAAAGAAATACTTGAATTTCAGTGTTCATTTATTTACACATATACACACACATAGCACTCATCTACTCATTGTTGAGTTAAGGGTTGAATTGTCCATCCTTGTTCTATTCTCTGTCACTATTTCAGAACACACACATTATACAAATATACATTATAAAATCAATAAGAAAACAGGAGCTCTAATTTGGGAGTCTGAATTAGGATCAGAAGTTCCTATATAAACATTGCGCACTCACGTCGCCTTTTTGTATTGATTACTGCAGCTGTGCACTGGATTCAGTCACAAATACAAACTACAACTCACAAACACTTTAGAGTTAGGCTCCACCATCAGAATGTGTACTTAAACTTATAAAGATCACATGGATATTATTCAGTGAGTTGATTCACCAAAACTAACCTGTTATACAGGAGGAAAAAGCACACAGGACGTTTCAATTGTTCACAGACTGGTCGCGCTCATCAGAATGACAAGACACTTCCGGTCTGCAGGCGATAGCATTCAATTGGGAAGAAACGCCCTACTGCCCCCTACTGACCAATGTGAATACTGACAAATGTGTAATGACAGCTCCAAAAACTAATTCAAACCATAAAATAAAATAAATAAATCAACACAAAAATGTGACACATTATGGGTGGGTCACATATGCATGTACAGTAGATGGCAGTATTGTCCTGTTTAAAAGTGTCACAACATTGCTGTTTACGGCAGACGAACTGCTTTACGGGGGACGAAAACTTGACTGCTGTTGTTGTGTGTTGTTACCGCGCTGGGAGGACGTTAATGAAACTGCCTAACAATAAACCCACATAAGAAACCAAGAACTCGCCCTCCATCATTAGCTGTTTATATTGTGGGAAAGCGGACGTGTGAACAGGCTGTCAACACGTCGCTCAGGTCCGCATGGAGCTGGAGGGGGCGTGGCCTCCAGCTCCGCCTGAATTTCGGGAGATTTTTCGGGAGAAAATTTGTCCCGGGAGCTTTTCGGGAGAGGCGCTGAATTTCGGGAGTCTCCCGGAAAATCCGGGAGGGTTGGCAAGTATGACTAGGGGTGTAACGGTACACAAACATTTGGGTTCGGTACGTACCTCGGTTTAGAGGTCACGGTCCGGTTCATTTTCGGTACAGTAAGAAAACAACAAAATATACATTTTTGGGTTATTTATTTACCAAAATCTTCCACCAAAAATATTTCTCTTAGTGTAATATTTGATGTGAAGTAATGGGAACCTTGGATAGGTCAATAATTCATAATAACATTCATTTTGATTCAATATTATGTTTTGAACAATGACAGTTTGAAAGAAAAAAATTGTTTTTGTTTTATTAGTCAACATTGCAACTTTTTCTAAATGACATTTAACCTTTAAGCTTTTTTATTTCACTTTTGTTATGTTTTTGTTTATTTGAATAGTATTTTTAGAATGTGCCGTGGGCCTTTAAAACATTAGCTGTGGGCCGCAAATGGCACACTTTTGACACCCCTGCTAAAGATAATAAAAAATTAAATGTGATAAATCTATGGATAAAAAGCAGTTTATCATAACTCTCTCTCTCTCTCTGTCTCTGCCCCTCCCTCACCAATGCTGCTGTTTGTTTTGTTTTTAACCCCTTCTTAACCCTGAACGTACATTGAAAATACACGCAACCCTAACTCAAAATGCCGGACATTTGAGGCATTTAAGAAACTCCGCCCTGACAGCTCCGCAAAAGAGGACATGTCCGGTGAAAAGAGGACGTATGGTCAGTCTATCCTAGCCCGTTAGCTGCTAGCATGCCGTGTGTTGTGCCTCGGTGTGCATTGTTTACACAACGTGCGTTACGCTACTTAATATGTCCGTGTGGAAACTCGTTCGGTACACCTCCGAACCGAACCGGAACCCCCGTACCGAAACGGTTCAATACAAATACACGTACCGTTACACCCCTAGGGGCAACCCTAAAGTTAAAAAGTTAAAGTCCCAGGGATAGCGTGGCGTGATCTGTCAAGACTTGGACTATGGCGTGGTTTGTTCTCCCGTGGTGCAAATGAACATTTGGACCAGACATGGCGTGAAGGTGAAGACATATTTAATTTTACTATAACAAAAAGAACAAACTAAAGGCGCGCACAAGGCGGAAGTCCAAACTTGACAAATTAAACCAATACTTGCACGTGGGCAAAAAACTAGTGATGGGTCCGGCAACACCGATGCATCGGCGCATGCGTCGAGCTCATAGAGCAAAACCCTGTGTCGGTGCGCGTACCGCTTTTAGAAAGTCACGTGACCGATCATGAGCTGTTTTGGTCACGTGACCGATACGCCAACTGTGTCGCACTGACGCCTCCTCTGTGCCCTGTGAGCGGCTCTTTTCTACAGCCGGAGAAATAATAACTAAGAAGAGAAAGCGTCTAAAATGTAATACGTCGGAAAAACTTTTTTTTTTTTTTTTTTTTATAAAAATGTGTAAAAAAATGAAATTAAAACAATTCCCAGTCCACAATCATCCACAACACGTTCTCTTAGATTTCCATGTTATGATACATGTTCACATTATTTATTGACTGTATCTAAAAAAGATTAAAATATATTTTTTATTTAAATGAAGATATGAAATAATCCTAAATGAAATACAATGACTTGGTTTATATTATTGTACAGGTAAAAGCCAGTAAATTAGAATATTTTGAAAAACTTGATTTATTTCAGTAATTTCATTCAAAAGGTGTAACTTGTACATTATATTTATTCATTGCACACAGACTGATGTATTCAAATGTTTATTTCATTTAATTTTGATGATTTGAAGTGGCAACAAATGAAAATCCAAAATTCCGTGTGTCACAAAATTAGAATATTACTTAAGGCTAATACAAAAAAGGGATTTTTAGAAATGTTGGCCAACTGAAAAGTATGAAAATGAAAAATATGAGCATGTACAATACTCAATACTTGGTTGGAGCTCCTTTTGCCTCAATTACTGCATTAATGCGGCGTGGCATGGAGTCGATGAGTTTCTGGCACTGCTCAGGTGTTATGAGAGCCCAGGTTGCTCTGATAGTGGCCTTCAACTCTTCTGCGTTTTTGGGTCTGGCATTCTGCATCTTCCTTTTCACAATACCCCACAGATTTTCTATGGGGCTAAGGTCAGGGGAGTTGGCGGGCCAATTTAGAACAGAAATACCATGGTCCGTAAACCAGGCACGGGTAGATTTTGCGCTGTGTGCAGGCGCCAAGTCCTGTTGGAACTTGAAATCTCCATCTCCATAGAGCAGGTCAGCAGCAGGAAGCATGAAGTGCTCTAAAACTTGCTGGTAGACGGCTGCGTTGACCCTGGATCTCAGGAAACAGAGTGGACCGACACCAGCAGATGACATGGCACCCCAAACCATCACTGATGGTGGAAACTTTACACTAGACTTCAGGCAACGTGGATCCTGTGCCTCTCCTGTCTTCCTCCAGACTCTGGGACCTCGATTTCCAAAGGAAATGCAAAATTTGCATGGTTGGGTGATGGTTTGGGGTGCCATGTCATCTGCTGGTGTCGGTCCACTCTGTTTCCTGAGATCCAGGGTCAACGCAGCCGTCTACCAGCAAGTTTTAGAGCACTTCATGCTTCCTGCTGCTGACCTGCTCTATGGAGATGGAGATTTCAAGTTCCAACAGGACTTGGCGCCTGCACACAGCGCAAAATCTACCCGTGCCTGGTTTACGGACCATGGTATTTCTGTTCTAAATTGGCCCGCCAACTCCCCTGACCTTAGCCCCATAGAAAATCTGTGGGGTATTGTGAAAAGGAAGATGCAGAATGCCAGACCCAAAAACGCAGAAGAGTTGAAGGCCACTATCAGAGCAACCTGGGCTCTCATAACACCTGAGCAGTGCCAGAAACTCATGGACTCCATGCCACGCCGCATTAACGCAGTAATTGAGGCAAAAGGAGCTCCAACCAAGTATTGAGTATTGTACATGCTCATATTTTTCATTTTCATACTTTTCAGTTGGCCAACATTTCTAAAAATCCCTTTTTTGTATTAGCCTTAAGTAATATTCTAATTTTGTGACACACGGAATTTTGGATTTTCATTTGTTGCCACTTCAAATCATCAAAATTAAATGAAATAAACATTTGAATGCATCAGTCTGTGTGCAATGAATAAATATAATGTACAAGTTACACCTTTTGAATGCAATTACTGAAATAAATCAAGTTTTTCAAAATATTCAAATTTACTGGCTTTTACCTGTATATACTAGGGCAGGGGTCACTAACGCGGTGCCCGCAGGCACCAGGTAGCCCGTAAGGACCAGATCAGTCGCCCGCTTGCCTGTTCTAAAAATAGCTCAAATAGCAGCACTTACCAGTGAGCTGCCTCTATTTTTTAAATTTTATTTATTTACTGGCAAGCTGGTCTCGCTTTGCTCGATATTTTTAATTCTAAAAGAGACAAAACTCAAATAGAATTTGAAAATCCAAGAAAATATTTTAAAGACTTGGTCTTCACTTGGAATAAGCGGTAGAAAATGGATGGATGGATGGGTCTTCACTTGTTTAAATAAATTCATTTGTTTTTTTTACTTTGCTTCTTATTACTTTTAGAAATACAATTTTAGAGAAAGAATACAACCTTAAAAATGATTTTAGGATTTTTAAACATATATACCTTTTTACCTTTTAAATTTCTTCCTCTTCTTTCCTGACAATTTAAATCAATGTTCAAGTAATTTTTTATTTTTTTTATTGTAAAGAATAATAAATATTTTAGCTTCTGTGTTTTCGACGAAGAATATTTGTGAAATATTTCTTCAAACTTACTATGATTAAAATTCAAAAAAAAATATTCTGGCAAATCTAGAAAATCTGTAGAATCAAATTTAAATCTTATTTCAAAGTATTTTGAATTTCTTTTAAAATTTTTGTTCTGGAAAATCTAGAAGAAATACTGATTTGTCTTTGTTAGAAATATAGCTTGGTCCAATTTGTTATATATTCTAACAAAGTGCAGATTGGATTTTAACCAATTTAAAACATGTCATCAAAATTCTCAAATGTATCTTAATCAGGAAAAATGACTAATGATGTTCCATAAATTCTTTTTTTTATTTTTTCAAAAAGATTCAAATTAGCTAGTTTGTCTCTTCTTTTTGTCGGTTGAATTTTGAATTTTAAAGAGTCGAAACAAATTAGCTAGTTTTTCTCTTCTTTTTGTCGGTTGAATTTTGAATTTTAAAGAGTCGAAATTGAAGATAAACTATGTTTCAAAATTTTATTTTAATTTTTTTCGTGTTTTATCCTCTTTTAAACCGTTCAATTAAGTGTTTTTTTCATCATTTATTCTCTACAAAAAATCTTCCGTAAAAGGGAAAAAAAATGTACGACGGAATGACAGAAATACCCATTTTTTTATATATATAAATGTATTTATTTAGCTATTCTTGTTTAAATCACACTTACGTGTAACTTACAAATGACAATATATTTATTTATTTAAGTGTGTATCAAACTGGTAGCCCTTCGCATTAATCAGTACCCAAGAAGTAGTTTTTGGTTTCAAAAAGGTTGGTGACCCCTGTACTAGGGCAAAAAATCAGTGTCAGTTGAGTCGGTCCATAGGTTGCCTGTAGGGATTTTTAATGTCCAGCAGATGTCAGTATTTAGTGACACAGTATCGACATAGTATCAATACAGTTTTGCAATGTGTCGAAACGCTTCATGGCGCCTCATCAACCCATCACTACAAAAAACTAAGGACATGAACAAAAGTTGCTAACTGTGGCATGAATCGAAAAAACTTACTTGGACAGGGCATGAAGTACGCAGAGGTAAACAGAGTGTGACAGGGGTATGAATGCGGGATGTCACCAGAAAGACAAACTGAAAACAATGAACTTAAATACTACAGACATGATTAACAAAAACAGGTGCGTGACTCAAAACGTGAAACCGGTGCGTGACGTGACAGGTGAAAACTGATGGGTTGCTATGGTGACAAACAAGAGTGCACAATGAGTCCAAACGTGGAACAGGTGAAACTAATGGGTAATCATGGAAACAAGACAAGGGAGTGAAAAGCCAGAAACTAAAGAGTCCAATAACTAAACTAAACAAAACATGACTAAAACAAAACATGATTACACAGACATGACATGATCGTGACATGGCGTGCAGGTGGAGGGCGCCGAGGCGAAAAGCGAGAGCGACAACGCGCTGAAGCGGGAGGTGAAGAGCCGCTTCTTGACCAACCAGGCCGAAAAAGAACGGGAAGAAGCCGAGGCCAAATCCAAGAAGCACGAGGTAAGGTGACCCAGGAAGTCTGAAGTCATCATCTCACATCCGTTTGGGCCTCCTTGGGCAGGAAGAACCCCAGCCTGCTGTTGACTCCCTGAGGGGCCTGCGAGTCCACTGCTGGGTTCTGGTCCTGGCCGGGTGTCGCAGCGTCCAGGAGAACTTCTTCATCGACCCGCTCACAGGAAGGAGCTACAGCACCACGCACGACCACTTCCTGGGGGTGGAGAGCGTGTGGAACAACCTCAACTACTACGTCAACATGCAGGACTGCAAGGACGTCTGCACTGTGAGTCACACAAATACAGCAAGTCTTAGTCTGTTCCAGTGTCAAACTGTGCAAGCGCACAGGCCAGGTTTTAACACTTAGGACTTCTCGGGTGTGACTTCGGGTCATTTTTTTAAATGGCCTGCGCACATTCTAAAGATACTACTAAGAAAAAAAGATTAAAAAACATAAAGTGGAATACAAGAGCAAACAGGAAGTGGCTGTTTTTTTTCTTTAAAACTGTCATTGCTCCCCCCAAAAAAAAGAATCAAAATCAATATTTTTGAAATGTATTGACCTCTTCAAGGCTCCAAATACTGTACATCAAACATTACACTTGGAAATATTTTGAGTGGAAAATATTGCCAATTGTGTGTGTTTGCCATTTAAAAACAAAGTTGTCTTTGACAAAAAGGCATACCTGCCAACTACTCCGGTTTTCCCGTAATTCGTACGGTTTTCATCAACCTATTCCGGGTTACGGTTGCAGTGATAAAAAATACGGTTTTTCATTAATTAAAAAAAAAAAAAGGGTGAAAACTAGGCGAATTGCACCTTGTGCAGACAAGATTTTTCGATCGGACACGGAGGAATTAGCGATGTAAAAGACCACGTTGGGACAAAAAAACACAAGTCTAATGCCGTTGCTAGCGATACAAGTGGAAAACTTTCAACGTTTTTCGTCGCCCAGATTCTTTGGATGTGATAAATGCCGAAGTTTTATTTACGGAGGCAATAATTGAGCATGGACTTCCAATCGCACTGGCTGATCACATGGGACAGTTAAATGTTTGTAATGCAACCTTTAAAAATCATTACGCGGTGATCGCGGTCCCAAAAATAAACTTTTCTTGCATGATAATGTCCAGAAAAATTCGCTTTATATTACTATAGAGTCCTTTTAACGAATGAGTTTGATGGTTTATCACAAACCTTAAATGAAAGAAGTCCTTTGTTCTCCTGCACCATGAATGCGCTTTGGCCTTGCTTCGTGTTTGGTGCGCAATCCTGTCGGCTGTATTTCACAGCACGACATACTGTTAAAAGTGTTTATACTATTTATGCTTTCAAGTCCAAGTTGAAGAAATCTTGTTAAATGTTGACAGCATAACTACCAAAATACAGAAGTATGTCCTTAATATTTTTGCAGTGCTATTTCTGTTGAAAAGTTCAAATGATTACATTAGAGATGTGATGTGCCACTTTTCAAGTGTCTGATGGCTTCAATTAATTTTCATTAATTTTTCATATTTTGAATTCTTTTGAAAGGCTTACAAAAAAACTACATTTGAATTGTAATTCCATGCTATTGACAGGACTATTAATTTTAATGAAGTTAGCTTACCATGTTTACAGTATGATAATTGTGATAGAAATGTGCATTTTAGGCACAGAATATTTTTTACAATTGAACAAGGCAGTAGATTATACAAGCTTGGACAGAAAGTTAATAATGACACCAATTTTTTTTTTAATGGAATTGTTTAGTACTGTTTTACCATTTGTTTACTGTAAAAAGTGTTTATACTTTCAATGGACAAATTGAAGTCTTGTGAAAGGTTGACAGGATAACTGGCATTAACTGTCAAAATA
>NC_084548.2:75512500-75675000 GCF_033978685.3 Nerophis lumbriciformis
GGATGATCAGAATGATGATGACAGTGATTATGAAGATGATTATTGTGATAATGGTGGTGATGATTGTGTTGAAGATGAGGATAATGGTCATGACAGTGAATATTAGTATGACGATAGTGAGTATTAGGATGATGATGATGATAATAGTGATTATGAGGATGATTATGGTGATGATGAGAATGATGATGACAGTGATTATGAAGATGATGATGATAATAGTGATTATGAGGATGATGGTGATTATGAGAATGATGATCACAGTGATTATGATGATGATGATGATGACAATGATTATGATGATGATGACAGTGATTATGATAATGAAGATGACAGTGATTATGAAGATGATTATTGTGATAATGGTGGTGATGATTGTGTTGAAGATGAGGATAATGGTAATGACAGTGAATATTAGGATGACGATAGTGAGTATTAGGATGATGATGATGATAATAGTGATTATGAGGATGATTATGGTGATGATGAGAATGATGATGACAGTGATTATGAAGATGATTATTGTGATAATGGTGGTGACGATTGTGTTGAAGATGAGGATAATGGTAATGACAGTGAATATTAGGAGGACGATAGTGAGTATTAGGATGATGATGATGATAATAGTGATTATGAGAATGATTATGGTGATGATCAGAATGATGATGACAGTGATTATGAAGATGATTATTGTGATAATGGTGGTGACGATTGTGTTGAAGATGAGGATAATGGTAATGACAGTGAATATTAGGATGACGATAGTGAGTATTAGGATGATGATGATGATGATAATAGTGATTATGAGGATGATTATGGTGATGATGAGAATGATGATGACAGTGATTATGAAGATGATGATGATAATAGTGATTATGAGGATGATGGTGATTATGAGAATGATGATCACAGTGATTATGATGATGATGATGACAGTGATTATGATGATGATGACAGTGATTATGATAATGAAGATGACAGTGATTATGAAGATGATTATTGTGATAATGGTGGTGACGATCGTGTTGAAAATGAGGATAGTGGTGATGACCGTGAATATGAGGATGACGATAGTGAGTATTAGGATGAAGATGATGATAATAGTGATTATGAGGATGATTATGGTGATGATGGTGATTATGAGGATGATGATGACAGTGATTATGAAGATGATTATTGTGATAATGGTGGTGACGATCGTGTTGAAGATGAGGATAATGGTAAAGACAGTGAATATGAGGATGACAATAGTGAGTATTAGGATGAAGATGATAATAATAGTGATGATGGTGATGATGGTGATTATGAGGATGATGATGATTATTGAGATAATGGTGGTGACCATGGTGTTAAAGATGAGGATAGTGGTGATGATGATGATGGTGATTAGTGGTTATGTATTGGAGGATGATAAAAGAGGATGGTGATGATGATTTTGAGGAAGGTGGTGATGATGACAATACACATGATGGTGTTTATGAGGATGATGATGACAGTAATGATGATGACTATGAGAATGATAATAGTGATGCTGGTGCTTATGAGGAGGATGTTCAGGATAGTAATTGTGAGGATAATGATGATGAGGATTATGACTGAGTATGAGAAATGATGATGATGATTATTATTATTAGGATGATGATTATTATGACAGTGATTATGAGGATGAGGATGGTAATGATGATGATGACAGTGATTATGAGGATGAGGATGGTAATGATGATGATGACAGTGATTATGAGGATAGTGATTATGAGGATGATGATGACAGTAATTATGAGGATGATGATGGTAATGATGATGATGACAGTGATTATGAAGATAGTGATTATGAAGATGATGATGATGATAGTGATTATGAGGATGATACTGATAGTGATTATGAGGATGATGATGAGTATAGTGATTATAAGGGAATGATGATGATAGTGATTATGAGGATGATGATGATAGCAATTATGAGGATGATGATGATGGTAATGATGATGATGACAGTGATTATGAGGATGATGATGACAGTAATTATGAGGATGATGATGGTAATGATGATGACAGTGATTATGAGGATAGTGGTTATGAAGATGATGATGATAGTGATTATGAGGATGATACTGATAGTGATTATGAGGATGATGATGATGAGGATAGTGATTATAAGGGAATGATGATAGTGATTATGAGGATGATGTTGATGATGATGACAATGATTATGAGGATGATGATGATGACAGTAATTATGAGGATTATGACAGTGATTATGAGGATGATGATGGTAGTGATGATGACAGTGATTATGAGGATAGTGATTGTGATTATGAGGATGATACTGATAGTCATTATGAGGATGATGATGATGATAGTGATTATGAGGGAATGATGATGATAGTGATTCTGATGATGATGATGATGAGGATAGTGATTATGAGGATGATGATGATAGTGATCATGAGGATGATGATGATGACAGTGATTATGAAGATGACAATGACAGCGATGATGATGATGATGATGATGATGGTGATGATAGTGAATATGAGGATGATGATAGTGAGTTTTAAGATGATGCTGATAATAGTGATGATGAAAATTATGATGGTGATTATGAGGATGATGATAGTGATGACAGGGATTATGAAGATGGTGAGCATGATGATGATGATGGTGATGATAGTGAATATGAGGATGATGATAGTGAGTTTTAGGATGATGCTGATGATAGTGATGATGAAAATGATGATGGTGATTATGAGGATGATGATAGTGATGACAGTGATTATGAAGATGGTGAGCATGATGATGATGATGGTGATGATAGTGAATATGAGGATGATGATAGTGAGTTTTAGGATGATGCTGATAATAGTGATGATGAAAATGATGATGGTGATTATGAGGATGATGATAGTGATGACAGTGATTATGAAGATGGTGAGCATGACGATTATGATGATGATGATGAGGATAGTGATTATGATGTTGATTGTGGTAATGATGGTGATTATGAGGATGATGGTGGTGATGATGAGCATGATTATGTATGATTATGAGTAATAGCATGATGATAATGAGTAATAGCATGATAGTGATTATGAGGATGATGATCATGTGGTGATGATGATAGTGATTATGAGAATAATAATGATGATGATGATGATGATGACAACAATGGTGTGTGTGTGTGTGTGTGTGTGTGTGTGTGTGTGATGTCAGGTGAGAGACATTGTGTCCTGCAGACAGCGTGAGGAGATGGACATTCTTCTTCACTTTTCTCCATGGACCACCACTGGAGCCGCCAAAGCCCGCAAGCAAAGAGAGGAAATGGTTTGTTTGTGACACTCAACACCACAAAGTAAATAACAACATCCATGTCCTGTCACAACGTGTGTGTGTGTGTGTGTGTGTGTGTGTGTGTGTGTGTGTGTGTGTGTGTGTGTGTGTGTGTGTGTGTGTGTGTGTGTGTGTGTGTGTGTGTGTGTGTGTGTGTGTGTGTGTGTGTGTGTGTGTGTGTGTGTGTGTGTGTGTGTTTTTCAGGAGCGCCTGGCGGCCGAGGAGCAGAGGTGGTTGCAGGAGAAGGAGAAAGACTACCTGGCTCCCTTCCTTATCCGACTGGGGAACGTGAAGAACATGACGGCTGAAGATGCACGTAGCCTCTACGACGACTGTTTGAGCGACTTCAAGACGCACATGGCCGAGCGGGCCAGACTCATCCAGGAACGCCACGGCCAGGTACACTTGATTAGGCACCTTCTACTATGGTTCCATGCTATTGTCACCTTTGGGAGGCCTGATCAACACCTGTCATTTTAACTTCCTTCATGCCCTCTCTCATACACACTACTGAAATCCTCTCACACAAACTACTGAAATCCTCTCACACACACACTACTGAAATCCTCTCATGCACACTACTAAAATCCTCTCATTAGCACTACTGAAATGTGTTTCTCTCATACACACTACTGAAATCCTCTCACACACACTACTGAAATCCTCTCAAACAAACTACTGAAATCCTCTCACACACACACTACTGAAATCCTCTCATGCACACTACTAAAATCCTCTCATTCGCACTACTGAAATGTGTTTCGCTCATACACACTACTGAAACACCTCTCACACACACTACTGAAATCCTCTCATTCACACTACTGAAATCACCTCACACACACTTTATCTATTAGGGGACATTATTCAGAATTACCTCACACACACACGACTGAAATCCTCTCACACACTACTGAAATCCTCTCATAAACACTACTGGAATCTTCTCATGCACACCACTGAAATCACCTCACACACACACTACTGAAATCATCTCATGCACACTACTCGCATCCTTTCATTCACAACACTGAAAATCTCTCATACACACTACTGAAACACTTTCACACAAAGAACTGAAAAATTATTCTCTCATACACCTGAATAAAACACTCTGTTTCAGTATTGTATGTGAGAGGTGTTTCAGTAGTGTGTATGAGCGAAACACATTTCAGTGGTGCGAATGAGAGGATTTTAGTAGTGTGCATGAGAGGATTTCAGTCGTGTGTGTGTGTGTGTGTGTGTGTGTGTGTGTGTGTGTGTGTGTGTGTGTGTGTGTGTGTGTGTGTGTGTGTGTGTGTGTGTGTGTGTGTGTGTGTGTGTGTGTGTGTGTGTGTGTGAGAGAGAGGATTTCAGTAGTGTGTGTGAGAGGATTTCAGTAGTGTGTATGAGAAACACATTTCAGTAGTGCTAATGAGAGGATTTTAGTAGTGTGTGAGAGGATTTCAGTAGTGTGTGTGAGAGGATTTCAGTAGTTTGTGTGAGAGGATTTCAGTAGTGTGTGTGAGAGGATTTCAGTAGTGTGTGTGAGAGGATTTCAGTAGTGTGTATGAGAGAAACACATGTCAGTAGTGTATGAGAGGATTTTAGTAGTGTGTAGGAGATGATTTCAGTAGTGTGTGTGTGAGAGGATTTTAGTAGTGTGTATGAGCGAAACACATTTCAGTAGCGAATGAGAGGATTTTAGTAGTGTGTAGGAGATGATTTCAGTAGTGTGTATGAGCGAAACACATTTCAGTAGCGAATGAGAGGATTTTAGTAGTGTGTAGGAGATGATTTCAGTAGTGTGTGTGTGAGAGGATTTCAGAAGTGTGTATGAGAAGATTTCAGTAGTGTTTATGAGAGAAACAGACGTCAGTAGTGTGTAGGAGAGAAACACATGTCAGTAGTGTGTATGAGAGGATTTCAGTAGTGTTTATGAGAGAAACACATGTCAGTAGTGTGTATGGGAGGATTTTTAGTAGTGTGTATGAGAGAAACACATGTCAGTAGTGTATGAGAGCATTTCAGTAGTGTGTATGAGCGAAACACATTTCAGTAGCGAATGAGAGGATTTTAGTAGTGTGTAGGAGATGATTTCAGTAGTGTGTGTGTGAGAGGATTTCAGAAGTGTGTATAAAAAGATTTCAGTAGTGTTCATGAGAGAAACACATGTCAGTAGTGTGTATGAGAGAAACACACGTCAGTAGTGTGTATGAGAGGATTTCAGTAGTGTTTATGAGAGAAACACATGTCAGTAGTGTGTATGAGAGGATTTTTAATAGTGTGTATGAGAGAAACACATGTCAGTAGTGTATGAGAGGATTTTTAGTAGTGTGTATGAGAGACACATGTCAGTAGTGTGCATGAGAGGATTTCAGTACTGTTTTTAAGAAAGTATTTTTTCAGTTGTTTATGTGAGAGCATTTCAGTAGTGTATGTAAGAGGTAATTCTGAATAATGTCCCTAACGGCCCCTCATATTTATCATTATCACCTAATGTTGGGTACTTAAAGACATGGCCACTGCGGTGTGCTTGTGTTTGTGTGTGTGTGCGTGTGTGTGTGTGTGTGTGTGTGTGTGTGTGTGTGTGTGTGTGTGTGTGTGTGTGTGTGGGTGCGTGCGTGTGTGTGTGTGTGCAGGCAACACATGCGCTACAGAAGAAGCAACTGTACTACCAACAGAGTCAGCTGAACATGAGCCACCAGGAGGAGAAAGAGTACCAGGCCTTCTGCGCCGAGCACACCTTCCAAATACACATCGCCACTGAACGCCTCAGCATGTACGTGCACACACACACACACACACACACACACACACACACACACACACACACACACACACACACACACACACACAGCTTGATAGTCAACTGACAAAGTGTATTTGCAGGCACAAGAGATCAGTCTCTCAGAGGTACCGTGCACTGGATCAGAGACTAAAACAAGACCCACGACTGGCACCTTACCTGCCGAGCTGAACACAAACACACACTCACACACACACACTTTACATCAGTCTGTACTGGTAATAACTTAGTGGAATAAAATGAGAAAACAAATAAGTCTGATTTATGCACCAATACTTCATCACAGAGTTAAAATAGGTCATGCGCATTCCAGTCCACTAGTTGGCGATGTCAACTAGTGGGAATAGCTCAGAAAAGTATTTTGGCACTCAGGATCTAAGTACACAGTATCATACCTCTTTACATCACTAACTGCTGTGGAAGGATGCATTTATGTTTACGAGTTCTTTCTTTTTACATAGCCATGTTTAGATCAGCTAGTACTTTTCCTTTGTGTATTCTACCAGTCTCACTTTGTCTTCAGATTGTCTGTTTAGTGTCTTAAACCATCAGTAATGTGAAATACAACACCCACTGGTTTCTTATCAGTGGTGCGAGGGGGAGATGGGGGTTTTCTTTGTGTGAGAAGAAGTTGGTTTTTCCCTTGGAACGCCAGATCAACTAGAGCAGCCGATATGAATGTATTGGTTAAGTTGAACTCCTAAAGCTGTAGTAAAACTTGAAAATGTTCCAATTCTGTCGTGATGGTCCTTCTTACTCAGCATATATGTCATCGAAAGAACTTGGGATCGACCAGTAACTTAGACTCCCTTGGAGGAAGAACTGGTCCGACGCAACACTGCCGAAGGAAGTCCAGATAAAAACTGATTTGAATGAAGACATCATGTAAAACCAAGTCATCTGACAGCCACAAATATCAACACAAAACACATTTTGGAGGGAATAAATATGACTTTTACATTCAGAAAAAAAGGTGAAATTCAAATACGCGGGCAAACGGACGAGTGTGGTACCTCACAAGCAATATTTGATCGTGGAGACTTGTATAAGAAAACTGGTACAAAAAGTGAGACCGCCACCGTGCTTCTTAACGTGTACTGATTGTCGGCGTCAAAGATGGTACTTGTCACGTTCAAACACTGAAGACATCTATTAAACAAGACAAAAGGCAAGGAATCAAACAGAGACAGAATTCAATTTGGACTCAATATTGAGGAGAGACATGGCCACTGCACTCTCTGTACAGTCCTGCACCACGCTCTGACGAAGAAGGTTTTCGTCTCCTCTTTTATTCAGATGTTCAATGTTCACGCACCAACACATGTCACAGCAGGAATGGGAAGTATGTAAAACAGTCATTGTTTTCGGTCACTTTGAAGACCAAGAAGAGGATTTCTCGGGCTTGGGCTCTTCCTGGATCCAGCTGGGGCAGGTGTTGGAGGACAATGGATAAACCCCTCCCGTCTCCTGACCACAGTTGCTTCAAAAGGGCAGCGGGTCGTAAATAGCGTTGACTTCAAAGAGAGTTCGTTTAACACTTCAAAGAGAGTTCCTCTGGAAGTTGGAGCAGATCCTGCCATCTGTCCGTGTTGAAATCACAGTGGCGTTTCACGAGTCTTCTTCCTCTTGTTAGGCCTCGAAAGACAGCATTCATCTTCTTATCAGGAACACAATGCAACACAACGTTTCTTTTGTGATAACTTACAATTATTCCAACAGTACTCACCTGAGATTCCTTCAAAATGGATGCCATATTCCTTTTTACGCACATGCAGGAGTTGCACCAATCCCAGTCTTGCCAGCTGCCACGAAGGCGTCGCTTCTCCACGGTGCGAAGCCGTGACTCTAATCCTCACCACCGTTGCGGTAAATCAGTTGAGTATCTTTCAAGTAACATTATCACTGGAGGACTAGGGGAAAATGAATAGATATGCATGCTACACGTGGAACAAGACCACAAAATGAAGTAGGGGTGATTGATCCAGATGTCGATACTATCAATACCGAGTGTAATATGTGAGAATGAGATATTTTTAAGTGTTCTTTTTTAATCCATAATCATGTTTAGAGCAGATAGTATTTTCCCATGTAGTGTGTCCTCTTGTGACCTCCTTGCTTTTATCTTATGTCCGCTAGTAAACTCTTTGTTTTGTCTTAAGGGCTCCTGTTGGTCGGCTCACAGAGCTGTTTTGGCCAGTTCCTTATCTGTTTTGAAGCAGCAGCTGTGCTCCTTTCTGCTCCACTTGCTACATTGGAAAGAAGGGTAACCCTTTTCTTTCAAAAAGTCAACGCTCTCTGCAGTCCTGGGGCTCCCTGGCAGGTTCCACGGGTGGTTGGCTAAATTGCGCCTCATGGTGGGTCTTTGTTCTGGAATTTGGTAAAGATAAAGGGCCAGTGCCAGAGGATCTCAGGGTGTGCCAGGGTTGAGAGGGTAAAAGCAGGTCAGATATTAACACATTTGAAAGCTTATAATAAAACTTTCAAATGGACCGTGAAGCGGGCGGGGAGCCAATGCAGTGACTTTAAAACTGGTGTAATATGCAGCTGACTTTTGTAATAATTGTAGGGATCTGATAGTCTTTGGTAAAGATAAAGGGCCAGTGCCAGAGGATCTCAGGGTCTGCCAGGGTTGAGAGGGTAAAAGCAGGTCAGATATTAACACATTTGAAAGCTTATAATAAAACTTTCAAATGGACCGTGAAGCGGGCGGGGAGCCAATGCAGTGACTTTAAAACTGGTGTAATATGCAGCTGACTTGTAATAATTGTAGGATCTGATAGTCTTTTGGGGAATTCTACATTAAATAAGATAAGCTTCATATGCAGTGACTTTAAAACTGGTGTAATATGCAGCTGACTTGTAATAATTGTAAGATCTGATAGTCTTTTTGGGAATTCTCCATTAAATAAGATAAGCTTCATAAAAATTCGATACTTGCTATAAAATATTTTCAGTGCTGTAACTTACTGTCAAATTATCACATCGGGACTCGAAACTGGATCGGACCTGAGCCAAAAAAATCAGATGAGAGGCCAAAAGTGTTTATGGGTACATCTTTATGACGGAAGTATTCCATTGAAGACTCAGCTTTATCCAACTGATTTTTCTCAGTAATCACCAATGGTTTTAATTTTGCATTAGTGAAAAACTAAAAATAACTTAAAAGTCTTGGTGAACAATAAATGAAATGTTCATATACCATATAATCACAGAAGCAACTTTACATCTTGCATAAAGAAGCCAAAAAAGGCTTCAAATAGTATGGTGACGTGACAAGGTTCTACAAAAATCATGGTCCCAAAAGAGGTCCTTAAATGGTCCTAACAAGAGCCTCTGCAAGTTAAAGGTCCTTATGCAGTCCAAAAAAGATTCTTCTGCAAGTGAAAGAGGCTCAAAGTGGTCCTGTAAAGATTTTTCCACAGTAAAGTGGTCCTAAAAAGGTCCCTCCACAAGTTAAAGAGGTCCTTAAGTGGTCCTAGGTCCCTCCACAAGTTAAAGAGGTCCTTAAGTGGTCCTAACAAGGTCCTTCCACAAGTTAAAGAGGTCCTTATATGGTCCTAACAAGTTCCTTCTACAAGTTAAAGAGGTCTTTATATGGTCCTGACAAGGTCCTTCCACAAGTTAAAGAGGTCCTTATATGGTCCTAACAAGGTCCCTCCACAAGTTAAAGAGGTCCTTAAGTGCTCCTAACAAGGTCCCTCCACAAGCTAAAGAGGTCCTTATAAGGTCCTAAAAAGGTCCCTCCACAAGTTAAAGAGGTCCTTAAGTGGTCCTAGGTCCCTCCACAAGTTAAAGAGGTCCTTAAGTGGTCCTAACAAGGTCCTTCCACAAGTTAAAAAGGTCCTTATATGGTCCTAACAAGTTCCTTCTACAAGTTAAAGAGGTCTTTATATGGTCCTGACAAGGTCCTTCCACAAGTTAAAGAGGTCCTTATATGGTCCTAACAAGGTCCCTCCACAAGTTAAAGAGGTCCTTAAGTGCTCCTAACAAGGTCCCTCCACAAGTTAAAGAGGTCCTTATAAGGTCCTAAAAAGGTCCCTCCACAAGTTAAAGAGGTCCTTAAGTGGTCCTAGGTCCCTCCACAAGTTAAAGAGGTCCTTAAGTGGTCCTAACAAGGTCCTTCCACAAGTTAAAGAGGTCCTTATATGGTCCTAACAAGTTCCTTCTACAAGTTAAAGAGGTCTTTATATGGTCCTGACAAGGTCCTTCCACAAGTTAAAGAGGTCCTTATATGGTCCTAACAAGGTCCCTCCACAAGTTAAAGAGGTCCTTAAGTGCTCCTAACAAGGTCCCTCCACAAGTTAAAGAGGTCCTTATAAGGTCCTAACAAGGTCCGTCCACAAGTTAAAGAGGTCCTTATATGGTCCTGACAAGGTCCCTCCACAAGTTAAAGAGGTCCTTAAGCGGTCCTAACAAGGTCCTTCCACAAGTTAAGTGGTCCTAACAAGGTCCTTCCACAAGTTAAATAGGTCCTTATATGGTCCTAACAAGGTCCCTCCACAAGTTAAAGAGGTCCTTATATGGTCCTAACAAGGTCCTTCCACAAGTTAAAGAGGTCCTTATATGGTCCTAACAAGGTCCCTCCACAAGTTAAAGAGGTCCTTATATGGTCCTAACAAGGTCCCTCCACAAGTTAAAGAGGTCCTTAAGTGGTCCTAACAAGGTCCCTCCACAAGTTAAAGAGGTCCTTAAGTGGTCCTAACAAGGTCCTTCCACAAGTTAAAGAGGTCCTTATATGGTCCTAACAAGGTCCCTCCACAAGTTAAAGAGGTCCTTAAGTGGTCCTAACAAGGTCCCTCCACAAGTTAAAGAGGTCCTTAAGTGGTCCTAACAAGGTCTTTCCACAAGTTAAAGAGGTCCTTATATGGTCCTAACAAGGTCCCTCCACAAGTTAAAGAGGTCCTTATATGGTCCTAACAAGGTCCCTCCATAAGTTAAAGAGGTCCTTATATGGTCCTAACAAGGTCCTTCCACAAGTTAAAGAGGTCCTTATATGGTCCTAACAAGGTCCCTCCACAAGTTAAAGAGGTCCTTAAGTGGTCCTAACAAGGTCCCTCCACAAGTTAAAGAGGTCCTTAAGTGGTCCTAACAAGGTCCTTCCACAAGTTAAAGAGGTCCTTATATGGTCCTAACAAGGTCCCTCCACAAGTTAAAGAGGTCCTTAAGTGGTCCTAACAAGGTCCCTCCACAAGTTAAAGAGGTCCTTAAGTGGTCCTAACAAGGTCTTTCCACAAGTTAAAGAGGTCCTTATATGGTCCTAACAAGGTCCCTCCACAAGTTAAAGAGGTCCTTATATGGTCCTAACAAGGTCCCTCCATAAGTTAAAGAGGTCCTTATATGGTCCTAACAAGGTCCCTCCACAAGTTAAAGAGGTCCTTAAGCGGTCCTAACAAGGTCCCTCCACAAGTTAAAGAGGTCCTTAAGTGGTCCTTACAAGGTCCCTCCACAAGTTAAAGAGGTCCTTAAGTGCTCCTAACAAGGTCCCTCCACAAGTTAAAGAGGTCCTTATATGGTCCTAACAAGGTCCCTCCACAAGTTAAAGAGGTCCTTAAGTGGTCCTAACAAGATCCCTCCACAAGTTAAAGAGGTCCTTAAGTGGTCCTAACAAGGTCCCTCCACAAGTTAAAGAGGTCCTTATATGGTCCTAACAAGGTCCCTCCACAAGTTAAAGAGGTCCTAACAAGGTCCCTACACAAGTTAAAGAGGTCCTTAAGTGGTCCTAACAAGGTCCCTCCACAAGTTAAAGAGGTCCTTAAGTGGTCCTAACAAGGTCCCTCCACAAGTTAAAGAGGTCCTTATATGGTCCTAACAAGGTCCCTCCACAAGTTAAAGAGGTCCTTATATGGTCCTAACAAGGTCCCTCCACAAGTTAAAGAGGTCCTTATATGGTCCTAACAAGGTCCCTCCACAAGTTAAAGAGGTCCTTAAGTGGTCCTAACAAGGTCCCTCCACAAGTTAAAGAGGTCCTTATATGGTCCTGACAAGGTCCTTCCACAAGTTAAAGAGGTCCTTATATGGTCCTAACAAGGTCCCTCCACAAGTTAAAGAGGTCCTTAAGTGGTCCTAACAAGGTCCCTCCACAAGTTAAAGAGGTCCTTATATGGTCCTAACAAGGTCCCTCCACAAGTTAAAGAGGTCCTTATATGGTCCTAACAAGGTCCCTCCACAAGTTAAAGAGGTCCTAACAAGGTCCCTACACAAGTTAAAGAGGTCCTTAAGTGGTCCTAACAAGGTCCCTCCACAAGTTAAAGAGGTCCTTAAGTGGTCCTAACAAGGTCCCTCCACAAGTTAAAGAGGTCCTTATATGGTCCTAACAAGGTCCCTCCACAAGTTAAAGAGGTCCTTATATGGTCCTAACAAGGTCCCTCCACAAGTTAAAGAGGTCCTTAAGTGGTCCTAACAAGGTCCCTCCACAAGTTAAAGAGGTCCTTACATGGTCCTAACAAGGTCCCTCCACAAGTTAAAGAGGTCCTTAAGTGGTCCTAACAAGGTCTTTCCACAAGTTAAAGAGGTCCTTATATGGTCCTAACAAGGTCCCTCCACAAGTTAAAGAGGTCCTTATATGGTCCTAACAAGGTCCCTCCATAAGTTAAAGAGGTCCTTATATGGTCCTAACAAGGTCCCTCCACAAGTTAAAGAGGTCCTTAAGCGGTCCTAACAAGGTCCCTCCACAAGTTAAAGAGGTCCTTAAGTGGTCCTTACAAGGTCCCTCCACAAGTTAAAGAGGTCCTTAAGTGCTCCTAACAAGGTCCCTCCACAAGTTAAAGAGGTCCTTATATGGTCCTAACAAGGTCCCTCCACAAGTTAAAGAGGTCCTTAAGTGGTCCTAACAAGATCCCTCCACAAGTTAAAGAGGTCCTTAAGTGGTCCTAACAAGGTCCCTCCACAAGTTAAAGAGGTCCTTATATGGTCCTAACAAGGTCCCTCCACAAGTTAAAGAGGTCCTAACAAGGTCCCTACACAAGTTAAAGAGGTCCTTAAGTGGTCCTAACAAGGTCCCTCCACAAGTTAAAGAGGTCCTTAAGTGGTCCTAACAAGGTCCCTCCACAAGTTAAAGAGGTCCTTATATGGTCCTAACAAGGTCCCTCCACAAGTTAAAGAGGTCCTTATATGGTCCTAACAAGGTCCCTCCACAAGTTAAAGAGGTCCTTATATGGTCCTAACAAGGTCCCTCCACAAGTTAAAGAGGTCCTTAAGTGGTCCTAACAAGGTCCCTCCACAAGTTAAAGAGGTCCTTATATGGTCCTGACAAGGTCCTTCCACAAGTTAAAGAGGTCCTTATATGGTCCTAACAAGGTCCCTCCACAAGTTAAAGAGGTCCTTAAGTGGTCCTAACAAGGTCCCTCCACAAGTTAAAGAGGTCCTTATATGGTCCTAACAAGGTCCCTCCACAAGTTAAAGAGGTCCTTATATGGTCCTAACAAGGTCCCTCCACAAGTTAAAGAGGTCCTAACAAGGTCCCTACACAAGTTAAAGAGGTCCTTAAGTGGTCCTAACAAGGTCCCTCCACAAGTTAAAGAGGTCCTTAAGTGGTCCTAACAAGGTCCCTCCACAAGTTAAAGAGGTCCTTATATGGTCCTAACAAGGTCCCTCCACAAGTTAAAGAGGTCCTTATATGGTCCTAACAAGGTCCCTCCACAAGTTAAAGAGGTCCTTAAGTGGTCCTAACAAGGTCCCTCCACAAGTTAAAGAGGTCCTTACATGGTCCTAACAAGGTCCCTCCACAAGTTAAAGAGGTCCTTAAGTGGTCCTAACAAGGTCTTTCCACAAGTTAAAGAGGTCCTTATATGGTCCTAACAAGGTCCCTCCACAAGTTAAAGAGGTCCTTAAGTGGTCCTAACAAAGTCCCTCCACAAGTTAAAAAGGTCCTTAAGTGGTCCTAACAAGTTCCTTCCACAAGTCCTTATATGGTCCTAACAAGGTCCCTCCACAAGTCCTTAAGAGGTCCTAACAAGGTCCCTCCACAAGTTAAAGAGGTCCTTAAGTGGTCCTAACAAGGTCTTTCCACAAGTTAAATAGGTCCTTATATGGTCCTAACAAGGTCCCTCCACAAGTTAAAGAGGTCCTTATATGGTCCTAACAAGGTCCCTCCACAAGTTAAAGAGGTCCTTAAGCGGTCCTAACAAGGTCCCTCCACAAGTTAAAGAGGTCTTTAAGTGCTTCTAACAAGGTTCTACCACAAGTTAAAGAGGTCCTTAAGTGCTCTTAACAAGGTCCTTCCACAAGTTAAAGAGGTCCTTAAGTGCTCCTAACAAGGTCTAGTCGTCTGGACTGAAAAGTGTAAAAGGCTTCATTAAGGCTTTACCCAAGGCTAAGAAGAACCTGCTGATTAGGCTCTGCTGGGGTTGTTCATGGCAGCTATTCCGCGTGTTGGTCAGGTGCGTCACCACGGCATCGTCAAAGGACGGTCCGTCCGACAGTAACGCTTCTAGCAACCTGTCCTGGGAGCGGAACTGTCTGCACAGATATTTGACCACTGCCTGGATGAAGTTGCTGTAGCTGACCATGTCCTCGTCCGCCAGAGACTCCAAGTTGATCTCCAGCACTTTGTCCGAGAGTCGCCGGATGATTCGCAGCACGTCGTCGGGCATTAGCGACTTGCGGACTTTCTTTGGGAAACCTTCCACCAGCGTGAGGATCAGCATGCTGACAAAGTTTCTGGTCAGCTCCTTCAGCGAAGACTTGGTGATAATGGAGTCTTGGAACGGCGTCTTGCTCGCTATCGGCATGGTGTCCCCTGACTCCGACTCGGAGTCCAAAGCCTCCTGTTCCAGAGTCACGATGCCGGTGATGAGAGAGTCAATGTCTTTTAACGCACCGCACACCTCATCAGCGCTGGCTTTCCTCTTCCTGGGCTCCATCTCCATCCACAGGAGAACCTGCTGCAAGAACTTGCCCACAGAGTCCTCCACAATATCCTTCATGACCTCAGGATGCTCCACTTGCTGCTTCCTGCGTTTGTGTGAGAGCTCCGCGATTAAGCTGTCCTGGTTGTCTTTAACATAATCGTAGATTTTAGTACTCAGCCCTTTAGAAAACCTGGTGATGTCATCACGGAGGTCCTCCATGGTCTTGCTGATTTTGGGTCCTTCCATTGGAAACTTCTTGTACAAATCTACCACCTCGTCCTGGATCCCCTCAAAGTTCAGAGGAGGAGGACTGCCAGGAGTGTCCAGGTTGGAGGCGGAAGAGGACCCCTCGGGATCCCTACGGCAAGCCGAGGGACACCGAATCCCCACCAAGAAATTGGAGTTTTTCTGCACATCCGGGGTCACCATGTCCGTCATGAGTTTTTCAAATCGGTTTTTGGAAAACTCAACAAAGCTACTTCTCCGAGCGACCTCCTGGCGGGGCGTTGGGCTGGGTCTGGAGCAGAAGAAGTTAGTCAGAGTCTTCTGGATCAGCCTCAGGTCAAAATGAGGACTGGACAAAATGCTTTTCTTTCGGTCCGGCTTTGTGGCGTAGTGAAGATCGCTCACTATTGTCGACACGATGTTGGACGCCGTGCCATGAATATCTGGAGAGGTTTTGGGTGGGGAACCTGTGGATTCCGAGTCTAGGGGTTCCGACCATTTGCGGAGGATCTCGGTCACCGCCTCCGTCGTCTGTCCTACGCTAATATTCGACTTTGCTCTCGACGATGACTTAGGAGTCTGACGCTCCTCGGTCTTACCCGATTGTTGACGCCAGCATGGTCCTAAACACCGTGTGGTGGAATCCACGCGGCCCAGATAGGACCACAGAGCGCCGCAAGAGAGCCGCACCATCTTGTACAAAACCTCCAGCTTGGTAAATGTTCCCGGGACGTAGATGACCGGTAGAAGCGGCTCATCATCCGTGTCGGTGGCCAACGCCAAGGTGCGGTTTACCCTCTGGGAGACCTCGTCCGCTAGTAGCGAGTCCAGCTTGTTGGCGTACTCGCATTGCTGCTCGGGAATGCTGAGCGCCGAAGCGAACGCACTGTTCATGGTGCCTTGCACCACCGGGGTCTTGATGTCCAACATGTGCTGCTGGAACGTGGGCAGGACCGCCTTGAGGGTGTCGGCTGAGAGTTTCTGAGCGATCTCCGTGCACATGTCCGCCAAGATCGCCCCCGTTTCCGAGTCAAAGTCGCCGGCGGCCAGCAGGCACCACTGCGCCGAGGAGATTTTATCGAAGTGTTTGGTCACGATTTGACGGACCGCCTCCTGGTTGACCGGTTCCATTGTTGTGCGTCAAAAGTGGGGCTCAACTCCCGACGGACATGTGAAGTGTGACAGTCCCAAGCAGGCCAAAGTGGGACCGCGTCAATGTCACCCTATGACAAAGAAGCGCTTTGAGGAGCGATGCCAGTCCGCTTTATGATGTCGCTCCTCTTTGTGATGACTCTCTGCTCTCCTGGTCTGATGACCACTCTGACCCCATGGTCCTCTCTCTGTCCCGCCACCAATAACATCCAATCAATGGCAACAACATGAGAATCCATCCAATACTATAATGCCTACAAACTAGGGTTGTACGGTATACCGGTACTGGTATAGTACCGCGATACGAATGAATCATACTCGGTACTATACCGCCTCTAAAATGTAAACAAATGCCATGGGCGGATCTACACCTGACATCCACTGTAATGATACCAAGTACAGGAGCGTATCTAGACGATACTACTATGATTACATTGATATTTTTTGGCATCACAACTTCTTCTTTCGTTTTTTTGTTATTCATATTATGTTTATAAAGTCAGTAAATACATCCCTGGACACATGAGGACTTTGAATATGACCAATGTATGATCCTGTAACTACTTGGTATCGGATCCATACCTAAATGTGTGGTATCATCCAAAACTAATGTCAAGTATCAAAGAAGAGAAGAATAAGTGATTATTACATTTTAACAGAAGTGTAGATAGAACAGAATTTCTAGGCGCAGTCAAGGCGTTGAGGGGATCTGGTTTGGTGGCTGCAGGATCAGGTCTCTGCTTTTTGCAGATGATGTGGTCCTGATGGCTTCATCTGGCCAGGATCTTCAGCTCTCACTGGATCGGTTCGCAGCCGAGTGTGAAGCGACTGGGATGGGAATCAGCACCTCCAAGTCCGAGTCCATGGTTCTCGCCCGGAAAAGGGTGGAGTGCCATCTCCGGGTTGGGGAGGAGATCTTGCCCCAAGTGGAGGAGTTCAAGTACCTTGGAGTCTTGTTCACGAGTGGGGGAAGAGTGGATCGTGAGATCGACAGGCGGATCGGTGTGGCGTCTTCAGTAATGCGGACGCTGTATCGATCCGTTGTGGTGAAGAAGGAGCTGAGCCGGAAGGCAAAGCTCTCAATTTACCGGTCGATCTACGTTCCCATCCTCACCTATGGTCATGAGCTTTAGGTTATGACCGAAAGGACAGGATCACGGGTACAAGCGGCCGAAATGAGTTTCCTCCGCCGGGTGGCGGGTCTCTCCCTTAGAGATAGGGTGAGAAGCTCTGTCATCCGGGAGGAACTCAAAGTAAAGCCGCTGCTCCTCCACATGGAGAGGAGCCAGATGAGGTGGTTCGGGCATCTGGTCAGGATGCCACCCGAACGCCTCCCAAGGGAGGTGTTTAGGGCACGTCCGACCGGTAGGAGGCCGCGGGGAAGACCCAGGACACGTTGGGAAGACTATGTCTCCCGGCTGGCCTGGGAACGCCTCGGGGTCCCACAGGAAGAGCTGGACGAAGTGGCTGGGGAGAGGGAAGTCTGGGCTTCCCTGCTTAGGCTGCTGCCCCCGTGACCCGACCTCGGATAAGCGGAAGAAGATGGATGGATGGATGGATAGATAGAACATGTTAAAACAGAAAACAGCGCGACACCTACCCTTTACATCAGTATTTCTTCATCAGTATTGGTTTATTAGGTATTATATTTTATTGTATGATCCTGTAACTACTTGGTATCACATCCATACCTAAATGTGTGATATCATCCAAAACTAATGTCAAGTATCAGAGAAGAGAAGAATAAGTGATTATTACATTTTAACAGAAGTGTAGATAGAACATGTTCAAACAGAAAATAAGCAGATATTAACAGTAAATGAACAAGTAGTTTAATAATCCATTTTTTACAGTTTGTCCCTCATAATGTGTACAAAATAATAGGTGTATAAATGACACAATATGTTACTGCATACGTCAGCAGACTAATTAGGACATACTTGCCAACCCTCCCGGATTTTCCGGGAGACTCCCGAAATTCAGCGCGTCTCCCGAAAACCTCCCGGGACAAATTTTCTCTCGAAAATCTCCCGAAATTCAGGCGGAGCTTCCATGCGGACCTGAGTGACGTGTTGACAGCCTGTTCACACATCCGCTTTCCCACAATATAAACAGCTAATGATGGAGGGCGAGTTCTTGGTTTCTTATGTGGGTTTATTGTTAGGCAGTTTCATTAACGTCCTCCCAGCGCGGTAACAACACACAACAACAGCAGTCAAGTTTTCGTCTGCCGTAAAGCAGTTCGTCTGCCGTAAACAGCAACGTTGTGACACTTTTAAACAGGACAATACTGCCATCTACTGTACATGCATATGTGACCCACCCATAATGTGTCACATTTTTGTGTTGATTTATTTATTTTATTTTGTGGTTTGAATTCGTTTTTGGAGCTGTCATTACACATTTATCAGTATTCACATTGGTCAGTAGGGGGCAGTAGGGCGTTCCTTTCCAATTGAATGCTATCACCTGCAGACCGGAAGTGTCTTGTCATTCTGATGAGCGCGACCAGTCTGTGAACAATTGAAACGTCCTGTGTGCTTTTTCCTCCTGTATAACAGGTTCGTTTTGGTGGATCGACTCACTGAATAATATCCATGTGATCTTTATAAGTTTAAGTACACATTCTGATGGTGGAGCCTAACTCTAAAGTGTTTCTAGTTTGTATTTGTGAATGAATCCAGTGCACAGCTGCAGTAATCAATACAAAAAGGCGACGTGAGTGCGCAATGTTTATATAGGAACTTCTGATCCTAATTCAGACTCCCAAATTAGAGCTCCCGTTTTCTTATTGATTTTATAATGTATATTTTTATAATGTGTGTATTCTGAAATAGTGACAGAGAATAGAACAAGGATGGACAATTCAACCCTTAACTCAACAATGAGTAGATGAGTGTTATGTGTGTGTATAAGTGTAAATAAATGAACACTGAAATTCAAGTATTTATTTTATTTATATATATATATATATATATATATATATATATATATATATATATATATATATATATATATATATATATATATATATATATATATGTATGTATATGTAATAAAAATAAAAAAATAAAAATATATATATAGCTAGAATTCACTGAAAGTCAAGTATTTCTTATATATATATATATATCTTAACCACGCCCGCACCTCCCGAAATCGGAGGTCTCAAGGTTGGCAAGTATGAATTAGGAGTCTTTGTTTGTTTACTTACTACTAAAAGACAAGTTGTCTAGTATGTTCACTATTTTATTTAAGGACTAAATGACAATAATAAACACATGTTTCATGTACACTAACATTGTTTGTCCAAATAAAGACAATAATGACCTTTTTTGTGGTTTAGAAAAGTAACGAAAAGTACCGAAAAGTGTCGAAATACATGTTGGTATTGGTACCGGTACCAACATATTGGTATCGGGACAAGACTGCTATAGACCTATAAGTGCTCTGGAACAGATAAATGCAACTCGAGCAGATGAATTAATTTGTTTGTAATATTTTGAAGGGGGAAGCATAATAATAAACATAGCTCTTTGTCACTGTTTCACTGTTTTATTGCAGAGTTTATTCTTTGTTTTTTTTGTTTATGGTACCGGCTAACAGTACATCTAACGACTTTTTACTTGTAGTATTTCCTTTGCCATGTGTCTTTAGTCTGGTTATTATTGTACAGGGAAAACATGACACGACAATAACAATATTTTATCTTCCTCGCATGGATTACTAGTTTTGATCTAGAATGGTTTGTATGTCTTATTGAACACTTTTTTTTAGTCTAGTATTAATAAAACATTTGCTCAGTCTTTTTAGTCGTCTTAGTAACATTTCAAGTTATTTTAAAACTTTTGACTGTTACTCATGTTGTTGATGGCTGTTATACCACTTTTTGCCAGCAGGGAGCGACACATTTGGACTCAGACACACTGGCACGGATTACTAGTTTTGATTTTGAAAGGTTTGGTTGTTTATGGAACGCTTGTATTAGTATAGTAGTAATAAAACATGTGTTCAGTGTTTTTAGTCATCTTAGTAACAAATTCCAGGTCCCAAAATAAATTATTTTAAAACTTTTGACTTTTATTCATGTTGTTGATGGCTGTTATACCACTTTTTGCCAGCAGGGAGCGACACATTTGAACTCAAACACACTGGCACGGATTACTAGTTTTGATTTTGAAAGGTTTGTTTGTTTGTTTATGTAACGATTGTATTAGTATAATAGTAATAAAACATGTGTTCAATGTTTTTAGTCATCTTAGTAACACATTTCAGCGCCCAAAAGAAGTTATTTTAAAACGTTTGACTTTTACTCCTGGTGTTGATGGCTGTTATACCACTTTTTGCCAGTAGGGAGCGACACATTTGCACACAGTGGCCACATTTGATTTTGAATGGTGTGTAACGCATGGAACGCTTTTATCAGTAAAGTATCAGGTTGTAATATTTTGCAGCGCCTAATTTTTTTTAATATTTAATTGTTTTACTTATGGCGTTGATGGCCGTTATACCACCGCCTTCCAGCAGGGGGCGACACACTCGTACAGAGAGCCATATTTGTACTTCCGGGTCAGCGACCCTTCCTTTCCTGTCGTCCATCTGTCTGATACGGTGAGTGTTTGTCGACGTCTCGTCTTTAAAATGCCCCAAAAACGTGTCTTATGAGAGATAGTCGAGTTTCATGTGGTTTCCTGTCGTAAATAAGTGTACAGTGTTGCTCTATGTGTCCATTAAAATGTGTTTTTGAGGGAATTGTTGCGAAAAAAAATGTCTCGTTAGCCGCCGCACGCGGCCATGTTGCGCGGATGCTAATTGCTAAGCTAATAGGCTAACTCTTTTTTTTTTTAGCTTCATCTGTTTGGTATCGTGATTATTGATATTGTTTTATGTGACTTGTTTTTATGTCAGTAAAGTTGCACCAGAAGCGTGTGTTCGCGGTCATTTGGCTGTATAGCTAGTTCAATGTTACACATAAGGCTGGGCGATATGGCCTTTTATTAATATCTCGATATGTTTAGGCCATGTCACGATATATATGTGGATATTTTGTCACGATACACCATATATATGTGGATATTTTGTCACGATACACCATATATATGTGGATATTTTGTCACGATACACCGTATATATGTGGATATTTTGTCACGATACACCATATATATGTGGATATTTTGTCACGATACACCATATATATGTGGATATTTTGTCATGATACACCATATATATGTGGATATTTTGTCACGATACACCATATATATGTGGATATTTTGTCACGATACACCATATATATGTGGATATTTTGTCATGATACACCATATATATGTGGATATTTTGTCACGATACACCATATATATGTGTATATTTTGTCACGATACACCATATATATGTGGATATTTTGTCACGATACACCATATATATGTGGATATTTTGTCACGATACACCATATATATGTGGATATTTTGTCACGATACACCATATATATGTGTGGATATTTTGTCACGATACACCATATATATGTGGATATTTTGTCACGATACACCATATATATGTGGATATTTTGTCATGATACACCATATATATGTGGATATTTTGTCATGATACACCATATATATGTGGATATTTTGTCACGATACACCATATATATGTGGATATTTTGTCATGATACACCATATATATATGTGGATATTTTGTCACGATACACCATATATATGTGGATATTTTGTCATGATACACCATATATATGTGGATATTTTGTCACGATACACCATATATATGTGGATATTTTGTCACGATACACCATATATATGTGGATATTTTGTCACGATACACCATATATATGTGGATATTTTGTCATGATACACCATATATATGTGGATATTTTGTCATGATACACCATATATATATGTGGATATTTTGTCACGATACACCATATATATGTGGATATTTTGTCATGATACACCATATATATATGTGGATATTTTGTCACGATACACCATATATATGTGGATATTTTGTCACGATACACCATATATATGTGGATATTTTGTCACGATACACCATATATATGTGGATATTTTGTCACGATACACCATATATATGTGGATATTTTGTCACGATACACCATATATATATGTCATACTTGCCAACCTTGAGACCTCCGATTTTGGGAGGTGGGGGTGGGGGGCGTGGTTAAGATATATGTAAGAAATACTTGACTTTCAGTGAATTCTAGCTATATATATTTATTTTATTACATATATATATATATATATATATATATATATATACATATAAATAAATACTTGAATTTCAGTGATCATTTATTTACACATATACACACACATAACACTCATCTACTCATTGTTGAGTTAAGGGTTGAATTGTCCATCCTTGTTCTATTCTCTGTCACTATTTCAGAACACACACATTATACAAATATACATTATAAAATCAATAAGAAAACGGGAGCTCTAATTTGGGAGTCTGAATTAGGATCAGAAGTTCCGACATAAACATTGCGTACTCACGTCGCCTTTTTGTATTGATTACTGCAGCTGTGTACTGGATTCATTCACAAATACAAACTACAACTCACAAACACTTTAGAGTTAGGCTCCACCATCAGAATGTGTACTTAAACTTATAAAGATCACATGGATATTATTCAGTGAGTTGATCCACCAAAACTAACCTGTTATACAGGAGGAAAAAGCACACAGGACGTTTCAATTGTTCACAGACTGGTCGCTCTCATCAGAATGACAAGACACTTCCCGTCTGCAGGTGATAGCATTCAATTGGGAAGAAACACCCTACTGCCCCCTACTGACCAATGTGAATACTGATAAATGTGTAATGACAGCTCCAAAAACGAATTCAAACCACAAAATAAAATAAATAAATCAACACAAAAATGTGACACATTATGGGTGGGTCACATATGCATGTACAGTAGATGGCAGTATTGTCCTGTTTATATTGTGAGAAAGCGGACGTGTGAACAGGCTGTCAACACGTCACTCAGGTCCGCATGGAGCCGGAGGGGGCGTGGCCTCCAGCTCCGCCTGAATTTCGGGAGATTTTCGGGAGAAAATTTGTCCCGGGAGGTTTTCGGGAGAGGCGCTGAATTTCGGGAGTCTCCCGGAAAATCCGGGAGGGTTGGCAAGTATGATATGTGGATATTTTGTCACAATACACCATATATATGTGGATATTTTGTCACAATACACCATATATATGTGTATATTTTGTCACGATACACCATATATATATGTGGATATTTTGTCACGATACACCATATATATGTGGATATTTTGTCACGATACACCATATATATGTGGATATTTTGTCACGATACACCATATATATATGTGGATATTTTGTCACGATACACCATATATATGTGGATATTTTGTCACAATACACCATATATATGTGGATATTTTGTCATGATACACCATATATATGTGGATATTTTGTCACGATACACCATATATATGTGGATATTTTGTCACGATACACCATATATACCGGTATGTGGATATTTTGTCACGATACACCATATATATGTGGATATTTTGTCACGATACACCATATATATGTGGATATTTTGTCACGATACACCATATATATGTGGATATTTTGTCATGATACACCATATATATGTGGATATTTTGTCACGATACACCGTATATATGTGGATATTTTGTCATGATACACCATATATATGTGGATATTTTGTCACAATACACCATATATATGTGGATATTTTGTCGCGATACACTATATATATGTGGATATTTTGTCACGATACACCATATATGTGTGGATATTTTGTCACGATACACCATATATATGTGGATATTTTGTCACGATACACCATATATATGTGGATATTTTGTCACGATACACCATATATATGTGGATATTTTGTCACGATACACCATATATATGTGGATATTTTGTCACGATACACCATATATATGTGGATATTTTGTCACGATACACCATATATATGTGGATATTTTGTCATGATACACCATATATATGTGGATATTTTGTCACGATACACCATATATATGTGGATATTTTGTCACGATACACCATATATATGTGGATATTTTGTCACGATACACCATATATATGTGGATATTTTGTCACGATACACCATATACAGGTAAAAGCCAGAAAATTAGAATATTTTGAAAAACTTGATTTATTTCAGTAATTGCATTCAAAAGGTGTAACTTGTACATTATATTTATTCATTGCACACAGACTGATGCATTCAAATGTTTATTTCATTTAATTTTGATGATTTGAAGTGGCAACAAATGAAAATCCAAAATTCCGTGTGTCACAAAATTAGAATATTGTGTAAGGGTTAAATTTTGAAGACACCTGGTGCCACAAACTAATCAGCTGATTAACTCAAAACACCTGCAAAGGGCTTTAAATGGTCTCTCAGTCCAGTTCTGAAGCCTACACAAACATGGGGAAGACTTCAGATTTGACAGCTGTCCAAAAGGCAACCATCGACACATTGCACAAGGAGGGAAAGACACAAAAGGTTATTGCTGAAGAGGCTGGCTGTTCTCAGAGCTCTGTGTCCAAACACATTAATGGAGAGGCAAAGGGAAGGAAAAACTGTGGTCAGAAAAAGTGTACAAGCGATAGGGATCACCGCGCCCTTGTCAAGATTGTGAAAAAAAAAACCATTCAAAAATGTGGGGGAGATTCAGAAGGAGTGGACAGCTGCTGGAGTCAGTGCTTCAAGATCCACCACCAAGAGACGCTTGAAAGACATGGGTTTCAACTGCCGCATACCTCGTGTCAAGCCACTGTTGACCAAGAAACAGCGCGAAAAGCGTGTCACCTGGGCTAAGGAAAAAAAGAGCTGGACTGCTGCTGAGTGGTCCAAAGTCATGTTTTCTGACGAAAGCAAATTTTGCATTTCCTTTGGAAATCGAGGTCCCAGAGTCTGGAGGAAGACAGGAGAGGCACAGGATCCACGTTGCCTGAAGTCTAGTGTAAAGTTTCCACCATCAGTGATGGTTTGGGGTGCCATGTCATCTGCTGGTGTCGGTCCACTCTGTTTCCTGAGATCCAGGGTCAACGCAGCCGTCTACCAGCAAGTTTTAGAGCACTTCATGCTTCCTGCTGCTGACCTGCTCTATGGAGATGGAGATTTCAAGTTCCAACAGGACTTGGCGCCTGCACACAGCGCAAAATCTACCCGTGCCTGGTTTACGGACCATGGTATTTCTGTTCTAAATTGGCCCGCCAACTCCCCTGACCTTAGCCCCATAGAAAATCTGTGGGGTATTGTGAAAAGGAAGATGCAGAATGCCAGACCCAAAAACGCAGAAGAGTTGAAGGCCACTATCAGAGCAACCTGGGCTCTCATAACACCTGAGCCAGAAACTCATCGACTCCATGCCACGCCGCATTAACGCAGTAATTGAGGCAAAAGGAGCTCCAACCAAGTATTGAGTATTGTACATGCTCATATTTTTCATTTTCATACTTTTCAGTTGGCCAACATTTCTAAAAATCCCTTTTTTGTATTAGCCTTAAGTAATATTCTAATTTTGTGACACACGGAATTTTGGATTTTCATTTGTTGCCACTTCAAATCATCAAAATTAAATGAAATAAACATTTGAATGCATCAGTCTGTGTGCAATGAATACATATAATGTACAAGTTACACCTTTTGAATGCAATTACTGAAATAAATCAAGTTTTTCAAAATATTCTAATTTACTGGCTTTTACCTGTATATGTGGATATTTTGTCACGATACACCATATATATGTGGATATTTTGCCTTAGCCTTGAACGAACACTTGATGCATATAATCACAGCAGTATGATGATTCTATGTGTCTACATTAAAACATTCTTCTTCATACTGCGTTAATATATGCTACTTTTGAACTTTCATGCAGAGAGGGAAATCACAACTAAGTCAATTTAGCAAAAGTGTATTTATTAAACAGTGGCACAAACATTCATGTCATTTCAAAACAAAGTGCAAGATTGTCAGAGACATTTTAAAACAAGCTACTAGTGCACTTGTGTGCATGATGTCACTAAGATGACATATCAAAACAACACTTAAATTAAAGTGCACTTTTTGTACAGAACGCCACTACAATAGTTTAAAACAATTAAAGTGCACTTTTTGTACAGAACGCCACTGCAATAGTTTAAAACAAAGTGCACTTTTGTGCATGACGTCACTAAGATGACATCAAAGCAACACTTAAATTAAAGTGCACTTTGTGCAGAACGCCACTACAATAGTTTAAAAACAAATAGTGCACTTTAGTGCATGTCACTACGATGACATATCAAAACAACACTTAAAGTAAAGTGCACTTTTGTACAGAACGCCACTACAATAGTTTAAAAACAAATAGTGCATGTCACTAAGATGACATATCAAAACAACACTAAATAAAAGTGCACTTGTACAGAATGCCACTACAATAGTTTAACACAAATAAAGTGCACTTTTGTGCATGATGTCACTAAGATGACATCAAAACAACACTTTAAAATTAAAGTGCACTTTTTGTACAGAACGTCACTACAATAGTTTAAAACAAATAGTGCACTCTTGTGCATGATGTCACTAAGATGACATATCAACACTAAATTAAAGTGAGCTTTTTGTACAGAACGCCACTACAAAAGTTTAAAACAAATAAAGTGCACTTTTGTGCATGATGTCACAGAAGATATTTCAATAAGTGTCATAAGAATGAGCTGCATAATAGGAAATCAAATAGTGTATGTCCTTCGCTATGGTAGGTTCCTTCGGACGTCATCTCTTTCTGTTGTTGACTATTTGTTTCATACGGTGTTGATGTGGAAATGGTTGCTTCGGCATTTTGTGATGAGATGTTGACATGCGGAGTTTCAAGCACTCTTCGTTCTCTAGCGGGTGACTTGTCAAATGATGCTACAAATTAGCAGTAACGCTACTTTTTTGTAGCAACGCTTTTGCCGCATACTTGACATATTACTGTTGTCTGTTCAACATCTTCCCGCTTGAAGCCAAACCACCGTCAGACAATGGACCCTGTGCTGTTTTTCTTGGGAATTAAATCTTCTTCCTTCATTTGTTACCAGATTCGCACCTTCTCTCTCTCTCGTATAACCACTCGCTAGCATCACAGCTAACGTTACCCATGTCTCTACTTCTCTGCTCCGCGAGGGCGTATGACGTTGCACGCGCGACAGTATGTGACGCATGTAAGAAGGTGCGCTTGTTTTATGTCTCTGTGAGAAGGAGAGACAAGAAAGACTGAGAAACACCTGTAGTGTAATGCCCACAACTGCGTGAGAACGTATACCGTATTTTCCGCACCATAAGCCGCCCTGGGTTATAAGCCGCGCCTTCAATGAACGGCATATTTCAAAACGTTGTCCACCTATAAGCCGCCCCGTGTTATAAGCCGCATCTAACTGCGCTAAAGGAATGTCAAAAAAACAGTCAGATAGGTCAGTCAAACTTTAATAATATATTAAAAACCAGCGTGATGTGGGCGCGCATGGAGTCGTATATCAACATGGACGGAGCTGCGTGAAAAAAGCCACCCGGCCTCTTCGCGTAAACTTACCTTAACCACTCGCTCATCTTTTCTTCATCCATCCATCCCTTCGAGTTAGCTTTTATGATGACGCCGGCTGGAAAGGTCTCTTTTGGCAAGGTCTTCCTTTTGAATATCACCATGGGTGGAAGTTTCTGGCCATTAGCATGGCAAGCTAGAACCACAGTGAAGGATGACTTCTCATTCCCTGTGGTGCGAATATTCACCGTACGTGCTCCCTTTGTATCCACAGTGCGGTTCACAGGAATATCAAAAGTCAGTGGAACCTCGTCCATGTTGATAATGTTCTCTGGCCGGATCTTTTTTTTCAGCTATCTTGTTTTTACAATATGCACGGAAAGTAGCCAGCTTTTCTTGAAAGTCTTTAGGCAGTTGCTGTGAAATAGTAGTCCGTGTGCGGATGGAGAGATTGCGTCTTTTCATGAACCGGAAACCTGTCGCTTAGTAGGAGCCATTTTGTGGTCTTTACAGATGTAAACATACAAAGGAAATGAAACGTAATAACCGCGCGCTTCTTCTTCTTCTTCTTCTACGCGGGCGGGTGGTTGCTTACAGTAGAAGAAGCGCTTCCTGTTCTATGGGGGCGGGTGCTTACCTTGGCGGTTGCTTGCGTAGAAGAAGCACTTCCTCTTCTACGGGGAAAAAAGATGGCGGCTGTTTACCGTAGTTGCGAGACCGAAACTTTATGAAAATGAATCTTAATATTAATCCATATATAAAGCGCACCGGGTTATAAGCCGCACTGTCAGCTTTTGAGTAAATTTGTGGTTTTTAGGTGCGGCTAATAGTGCCGAAAATACGGTACTTGAGTATCATGATATAGTCATTTTTCAAACCCGCGATATATCCAGTATATTCCATATATCGCCCAGCCATAATTACACATGAGTTTAACATTTTGCTTGTTTATGTTGCAGTTTGTAGACGACCTGATCACCTTTGACCATGCAGAACGACGCTGGTGAATTTGTGGACCTTTACGTCCCACGTAAATGGTAAGAAATGCACATTCCGTCCCAGTTCGGTGGCTATTACCGTATTTTCCGCACCATAAGGCGCCCTGGGTTATAAGGCGCCCTGGGTTATAAGCCGCGCCTTCAATGAACGGCATATTTCAAAACTTTGTCCACCTATAAGCCGCCCCGTGTTGTAAGCCGCATCTAACTGCGCTAAAGGAATGTCAAAAAAACAGTCAAATAGGTCAGTCAAACTTTAATAATATATTAAAACCAGCGTGATGTGGGCGCGCATGGAATCGTATATCAACATGGACGGAGCTGCTGAAAAAAGCCACCCGGCCTCTTCGCGTAAACTTACCTTAACCACTCGCTCATCTTTTCTTCATCCATCCCTTCGAGTTAGCTTTTATGATGACGCCGGCTGGAAAGGTCTCTTTTGGCAAGGTCTTCCTTTTGAATATCACCATGGGTGGAAGTTTCTGGCCATTAGCATGGCAAGCTAGAACCACAGTGAAGGATGACTTCTCATTCCCTGTGGTGCGAATATTCACCGTACGTGCTCCCGTTGTATCCACAGTGCGGTTCACAGGAATATCAGTTGCTGTGAAATAGTAATCCGTGTGCGGATGGAGAGATTGCGTCTTTTCATGAACCGGATCCCTGTTGCTTAGTAGGAGCCATTTTGTGGTCTTTACAGATGTAAACACACAAAGGAAATGAAACGTACGGTAATATCCGCGCGCTTTTTCTTCTTCTACGCGGGCGGGTGGTTGCTTACAGTAGAAGAAGAAGCGCTTCCTGTTCTATGGGGGCGGGTGCTTACCTTGGCGGTTGCTTGCATAGAAGAAGAAGCGCTTCCTGTTCTACCGGGAAAAAAGATGGCGGCTGTTTACCGTAGTTACGAGACCGAAACTTTATGAAAATGAATCTTATTATTAATCCATATATAAAGCGCACCGGGTTATAAGGCGCACTGTCAGCTTTTGAGAAAATTTGTGGTTTTTAGGTGCGCCTTATAGTGCGGAAAATACGGTAATAATAGTGACCATTATGGCAGGGGTGTCTAAGGCTATGTCTACACTAAGCCGGATAACCCCTTAAACCAGGGGTCGGCAACCTTTACCAGTCAAAGAGCCATTTTGACCAGTTTCACAAATTATAGAAAACAATGGGAGCCGCAAAAAAATGTAAAATTTTAAATGAAATAACACTGCATGTAAAAAAAATTTTTTTGCTTTGTGCTATGTATAAACCAGGGGTCTCAGACACGTTGCCCACACCTTTTAAATGGAATTTTTAAGCTGGTGCGGCACGCGGGTTTTGAATGAATAGCGCTTGTCAGCGTCATGCGTGCTGTGATGGTACAGCATATAGCGCCCACTTTAACCAGCGTGCCTGATCAGCCACACGTTGTGCGGGGCTTCCGCTTGCTCACGTAGGTGACAGCAAGGCATACTTGATCAACAACCACACAGGTTACACTGACGGTGGCCATATAAAAAACTTTTTAACACTCTTACTAATAATGTGCCACACTGTGAACCCACACCAAACAAGAATGACAAACACATTTCGGGAGAACATCTGCACCGTAGCACAACATAAACATACCTGCCAACTACTCCGGTTTTCCCGTAATTAGTACGGTTTTCATCAACCTATTCCGGGTTACGGTTGCAGTGATAAAAAATACGGTTTTTCATTAATTAAAAAAAAAAAAAATTTTAAGTTTTATTCACGAAAATGCGTAACAACAATGACAATCGACACTGCTTCCCGTAACTTCCTATCGAGCCATTCCGAATGCCATGCACGAGGCTATTTATAGCACCACTGCCAAGCACGAGGCACCTGTTGCCCATTGTTTCCAAACGAGCGAACGATCATGGAATCAGCCGGAGTAAAATCGCAAACGAGTCTTAAACCGAAAAGAAAACTGCAGTCATTCCGTGAAGAATATTCAAAAGCCTATCCGGGAATAATTATCCGTTCCAAAAAGGGTGAAAACTACGCGAATTGCACCTTGTGCAGGCAGACAAGATTTTTTGATCGGACACGGAGGAATTAGCGATGTAAAAGACCACGTTGGGACAAAAAAAACACAAGTCTAATGCCGTTGCTAAATTTGGATTTTAGCCACAAAAAGGTAATGACACCAATGTTATCTATTGGAATTGTTTAGTACTGTTATACTGTTAAAAGTGTTTATACTATTTATGCTTTCAAGTCCAAGTTGAAGAAATCTTGTTAAATGTTGACAGCATAACTACCAAAATACAGAAGTATGTCCTTAATATTTTTGCAGTGCTATTTCTGTTGAAAAGTTCAAATGATTACATTAGAGATGTGATGTGCCACTTTTCAAGTGTCTGATGGCTTCAATTAATTTTCATAAATTTTTCATATTTTGAATTCTTTTGAAAGGCTTACAAAAAAACTACATTTAAATTGTAATTCCATGCTATTGACAGGACTATTAATTATAATGAAGTTAGCTTACCATGTTTACAGTATGATAATTGTGATAGAAATGTGAATTTTAGGCACAGAATATTTTTTACAATTGAACAAGGCAGTAGATTATACAAGCTTGGACAGAAAGTTAATAATGACACCAATTTTTTTTTATGGAATTGTTTAGTACTGTTTTACCATTAGTTTACTGTAAAAAGTGTTTATACTTTCAATGAACAAATTGAAGTCTTGTGAAAGGTTGACAGGATAACTGGCATTAACTGTCAAAATAATTTCAAACTATTGAAGTTAGCTTACAGAATAAACATGTCAATCAACCCATATGATTTTTGCTGTAATATTTTTGTTTTGAAAAGTCACTGTGACTGATAGAAAAGTGATGGCTTTAGCAACATTTTAACCTGTCTGAATGCAATCAATCATTTTGCGTCCTGGACCCTGGCTACTAGGTTTTTCTGATTTCAAAAGTTGGCAGGTATGCATAAACACAATAGGACAAATACCCAGAATCCCATGCAGCCCTAACTCTTCCGGGATACATTATACACCCCCGCTACCAAACCCCGCCCACCTCAACCGACACACAGGGGGGGGTTTGGTGGTAGCAGGGGTGTATAATGTAGCCCGGAAGAGTCAGGGCTGCATGGGATTCTGGGTGTTTGTTCTGTTGTGTTAAGGTGCAGATGTTCTCCCGAAATGTTTGTCATTCGATAATAAGCCACTGGGAACTGATTTTTAATGGTTTTAACCATTCTGAAATTGTGATAATGTTCCCCTTTAAATGTCCAAGTGACCCTGGCATTTGTATTATATATGGCTCTCAACATCCCTGTTCTATGGTGGGAAAGCAACCCGTAGAAAATGTATTGAAATTGTTGTTTTGTGTCTCAAAGCTCTGCTAGCAACAGAATCATTGGAGCCAAGGATCACGCTTCTGTCCAGATCAACATAGCTGAGGTGTGTTCATAATAAATACATTTACTGTTGCTGTCCACGCTTCAAATGTCAGTTTTTATTTTCATCTGTGTGTTTATACGAATGTCATCAGCGTATGTGTATTGTTTATTCACACCCATAAAGGTATGAAATAGACGTTGTTGTTGTTGTGGCAGGTGGACAAGGTCACAGGACGTTTCAACGGTCAGTTCAAGACCTACGCCATCTGTGGCGCTATCCGCAGGATGGTGAGTGATCTGACACAATGACATCATCCCCATGAATCCAGGACATGTTCTATAATGGTCTGCTTTAATTGTTAATTTTTTGGGGGAAAGATTCAGTGAGTTGAAATCAATTCAGTAACTTTTTAGCCAAAACTTGAAGCAGTGTGACTGAAATAAATACTGGAAGTTTTCTATAATCCTTTTATTTCTTGTGAGGTAATTACTGTAAAACCACCCAAGATCATTACCGGATATGTCATGTCATGCATATCCTCTTTACACAACACTTGGCAGATCAAATTACCCCAACTTCAAAGTCAGATATTCCACATTGTCAGAGCAGGAGTTTGAAATCATCTTAGTGTCCATGCCATACCTGCCAACTACTCCGGTTTTCCCGTAATTAGTACGGTTTTCATCAACCTATTCCGGGTTACGGTTGCAGTGATAAAAAGTAAGTTTTTTCATTAATTAATTTTTTTTAAGTTTTATTCACGAAAACGCGTAACAACAATAAATGATAAATGGGTTGTACTTGTATAGCGCTTTTCTACCTTCAAGGTACTCAAAGCGCTTTGACACTACTTCCACATTTACCCATTCACACACACATTCACACACTGATGGAGGGAGCTGCCATGCAAGGCGCTAACCAGCAGCCATCAGGAGCAAGGGTGAAGTGTCTTGCTCAGGACACAACGGACATGACGAGGTTGGTACTAGGTGGGGATTGAACCAGGGACCCTCGGGTTGCGCACGGCCATTCTGCCACTGCGCCACGCCAACAATGACAATCGACACTGCTTCCCGTAACTTCCTATCGAGCCATTCCGAATGCCTTGCGCGAGGCTATTTATAGCACCGCTGCCAAGCACGAGGCACCAGTTGTATGGCGTCACATTAGTGCCAAAAATCCGAGCGCATAAAAACTGTTATCGCGCGCTGATTCTCCACTTTGTGCGCGCGCGCAACACCATTTTGCGCGCGCGCGCGGTGCCTTTCTGCGCGCTCTCTGTGTACTCCTGGCATCTCTCCTCGCGCTGTCATGTTTCTTTTTGGCACTTTGGGGGCGGGTATGCTTAGACGGCCCCTTCTTTCTGATTGGTCAGGCGAAAAATGCTGAAAAATGCTCAGAGCCAATCAGAAGTATAGCAGGGCGGGTCATCGTCAATATGTATCAAGATTTACAGAGGAAGAAGTGGATAAAAAAAATGTCGCGCGCTGATGAAGGTAATTTCATAGCACATAAACACAATACAGGGTAATACAAAATGTGAGCCAAATAAATAATAAGACAACAAACACCATAATCACATCTTTCAGCCAGAACTGGTCCACCAGCAATAACATTATTTTATATTTTCACTTCTTGAACATTTGTTTTCTAATTTATGGAATTTCTTTTGATTCAGCCATAAAATTAATGAAATAATCTTTGAATTTTGTTTTTAAAATGTTAAAAATAGCCTTTTAATAATGTATTCTGAAACAGTTTAAAATAATCAGAGAACTGACTAACACTGACCCTACACAACTATGTTGCACAATTAAGTCTTTTTTTTTAAAGCGAAAGAGGTAATTTCAACAGGTACAGCATCCTATGTCATATCTACATGTAATAAGATTTGTAACAAGGCAAACCGTTTGTAAATTGGTTGAAAATCGAGCAAGTTATGGTAATGTAATTAGTACATGTACCATTGACATCAATGTAATGATTGAGGCTAGATGTCCGAAGTAAGATGGCTACAACGTTGCTACACTGGAGAATGATTGGTCATATGAAAAATGCTCACAGCCAATCAGAAAGAAGGGGCCGTCTAAGCATACCCGCCCCCAAAGTGCCAAAAAGAAACATGACAGCGCGAGGAGAGATGCCAGGAGTACACAGAGAGCGCGCAGAAAGGCGTCGCGCGCGCGCACGAAGTGGAGAATCAGCGCGCGATAACAGTTTTTATGCGCTCGGATTTTTGGCACTAATGTGACGCCATACAGTTGCCATTGTTTCCAAACGAGCGAACGATCATGGAATCATGCCGGAGAAAAATCGCAAACGAGTCTTAAACCGAAAAGAAAACTGCAGTCATTCCGTGAAGAATATTCAAAAGCCTATCCGGGAATAATTATCCGTTCCAAAAAGGGTGAAAACTACGCGAATTGCACCTTGTGCAGACAAGATTTTTCGATCGGACACGGAGGAATTAGCGATGTAAAAGACCACGTTGGGACAAAAAAACACAAGTCTAATGCCGTTGCTAGCGATACAAGTGGAAAACTTTCAACGTTTTTCGTCGCCCAAACAGTGATGGTTTTAGCAACATTTTAACCTGTCTGAATGCTAATAATCATCCCCTAGTCTTGGAAGTTCCTCCATCCTATTTTCCAGAGACTGAACATTTGCCAGTAATATAACAGTAAGAGTTGTTAACCATTGACCAGAGTCTATGGTCAGCTTCTCGTTGTCTGCAGCACTCAATTATAAAGGAAAACAGAGTATGTCCTTTGGAGCTCTGCACAAAAAGGTGAGGAAAAGAAGCAAAAGTACAAAGTTGACCTGAAGACTTCTGCGACCTTGCCCTCCATCTTGGATGCTTTCACGTTAATGTTTAAGGTGGTTATCTGCAAGTGCAAATGAGAAGGTTATATAAAGTGTGCGGTTCCTAAAGCCAATGTTTTCCTTCCAGTGTGGATAAAATGGGTTATTAACCTTTTAAAATGATGTGAAATATATCTTGTAGGCCAACTAGCCAAGCACAGATTGATATTGTTGAATATGGTTCAGTCGTTACACCCCTGATACTTAGAATTGTAGACTTGCTGTCGTGCAGTAAAGTTGTCTTGAAGTGTCCCAGGTGCAAGTGTTTGTGTGGCAAATGTTTCAGGGTTTCTGCGACTCATTAAAAAACAAAATAAGTAACTCTGCCCTGAAACTGGTTCACTCCTCCTCAATATGTGCCCGTCATAGTCTCATCCAATGCAAAGTAATCCATAAAATTCACTGCACTAATTCAAAACTATCCAAAATCTACCCCACTGTTAGCAATACCTGCAATAGATGCAAACAATCTCCGGCTGATCACGTCCATATGTTCTGGTCCTGCTCTAAACTATGTTCCTTTTGGGAGGAAATTTTTGACACAATTGGAAAAGCATACGGTCAAAACTTTCCTCCCAACTCATTATCAGCCATTTTTGGCGTATGCCCCGATAACATGTGCCCGGTACCACTAAAACGCGCTGTTGCTTTTACGACCTTGCTGGCCAGGCGATTGATCTTGTTTAATTGGAAGCTGGCTCGCCCCCCATCACACGGCCGTTGGATTAGAGAGGTTCTCTACAATCTAAAACTGGAAAAACGTAGGTTTTCGCTAAAAGGCTCGGCTCAGGCATTTGAAAGCCCATGGAGTCCTTTTTTGCTGTATGTCAACTCTCTTGACCTATGCCCAGATGCAGATGAGGAATAATCTCCCTTTTATTTATTAGTATTATTTTATTCTATTTTTATTTTATTATATATTATTATTATTATTAATAAATTTTTATTTTTATTTTATTATTATTATTATATATATATATTTTTTTCCCTCTCTCTCTCCTTTTCAGCCCGTCTGTCTGTCTCTGGCCTCGTATGTGTGTGTGTGTGAGAATGTGTCTGTCTTTGTCGTCTTACTTGTTATATAATTGTGCCATTTGTCCTTCGTTGGTGGGACCTGAGTGGGGTGGGAGGGTGGGTGGGTGGTTTGGGTTTTAAGGGAAAGGGTGTGAATAATTTACTGACTTTAAAGTTGTACTGTTTAGACTTGCACTTTTTTCTGTCTATTTGAAAATGCCAATAAAAAAAAGTTGGGGGAAAAAATAAAAATAAAAAAAAAGTAATTTTTGCGAAAATGAAGGCCTTAAATGCCACTTAAAAGCATTAAATGCGATGTCAGGAGGCATTAGAACAATGAACTACAATTGCAACAAAACACACCACCCAACCCAGGAAAACTGTACCGTATTTTCCGCACCATAAGGCGCCCTGGGTTATAAGCCGCGCCTTCAATGAACGGCATATTTCAAAACTTTGTCCACCTATAAGCCGCCCCGTGTTGTAAGCCGCATCTAACTGCGCTAAAGGAATGTCAAAAAAACAGTCAAATAGGTCAGTCAAACTTTAATAATATATTAAAACCAGCGTGATGTGGGCGCGCATGGAGTCGTATATCAACATGGACGAAGCTGCGTGAAAAAAGCCACCCGGCCTCTTCGCGTAAACTTAAACTTACCTTAACCACTCGCTCATCTTTTCTTCATCCATCCCTTCGAGTTAGCTTTTATGATGATGCCGGCTGGAAAGGTCTCTTTTGGCAAGGTCTTCCTTTTGAATATCACCATGGGTGGAAGTTTCTGGCCATTAGCATGGCAAGCTAGAACCACAGTGAAGGATGACTTCTCATTCCCTGTGGTGCGAATATTCACCGTACGTGCTCCCGTTGTATCCACAGTGCGGTTCACAGGAATATCAGTTGCTGTGAAATAGTAATCCGTGTGCGGATGGAGAGATTGCGTCTTTTCATGAACCGGATCCCTGTCGCTTTGTAGGAGCCATTTTGTGGTCTTTACAGATGTAAACACACAAAGGAAATGATAATATCCGCGCGCTTTTTCTTCTTCTACGCGGGCGGGTGGTTGCTTACAGTAGAAAAAGAAGCGCTTTCCTGTTCTATGGGGGCGGGTGCTTACCTTGGCGGTTGCTTGCGTAGAAGAAGAAGCGCTTCCTGTTCTACCGGGAAAAAAGATGGCGGCTGTTTACCGAAGTTGCGAGACCGAAACTTTATGAAAATGAATCTTAATATTTATCCATATATAAAGCGCACCGGGTTAAAAGGCGCACTGTCAGCTTTTGAGAAAATTTGTGGTTTTTAGGTGCGCCTTATAGTGCGGAAAATACGGTACTTAAAGAGGTTCAATATTTATTGAAGTGCAATTTTTGCTAACAAATATTGAGTCCGTTTTATTTGGATGTTTGTTCACCTATTTAGGATAATTAAGTTATTCACCTACCAATTACAAAAGTACTACAGTAGCAAAAATGTTTATTGCGTGTGAAGGTTAACTGCATTGTGTTATACATTATCATGTTATGATTACATTAGTGCTTACCGTATTTTTTGGAGTATAAGTCGCACCGGCCGGAAATGCATAATAAAGAAGGAAAAAAACATAAGTCGCATTTTTTGTGGAAATGTATTTGATAAAAGCCAACAGCAAGAATAGACATTTGAAAGGCAATTTAAAATAAATGAAGAATAGTGAACAACATACTGAATAAGTGTACGTTATATGAGGCATAAATAACCAACTGGTATGTTAACGTAACATTATGGTAAGAGTCATTCAAATAACTATAACATATAGAACATGCTATACGTTTACCAAACAATCTGTCACTCCTAATCGCTAAATCCCATGAAATCTTATACGTCTAGTCCAGGGGTCGGCAACCCGCGGCTCTTTGATCACTCTGATGCGGCTCAGCTGCTTACTTGCTGAACCCCTCAATTTTCCCGTGAGACTTCCGGGTTTCAGTGCCTCTCGCAGAAAACTCCCGGGATTAATATTCACCGACTTTCACCCTTACAGCTATAATGAGGGCGTGCCATGATGGTACAACATTTGGCGCCCTCTACAATCTGTATTAACAGAGTGCCAGCCCAACACTTGTTATACAATATACATCTTCTGCTTGCACACGTACGTGACAGCAAGGCATACTTGGTCAACAGCCACACAGGTTACACTGACGGTGATTATATAAAACAACTTTAACACTCTTACTAATAATGCGCCACACTTTGAACCAAAACCAAACAAGAATGACAAACACATTTCGGGAGAACATCTGCACCTTAACACAACATAAACACAACAGAACAAACACCCAGAATCCCATGCAGCCCTGACTCTTCCGGGCTACATTATACACCCCTGCTACCACCAAACCCCCCCACCACCCCTCTCTCTCTCTGTGCGTCGGTTGAGGTGGGCAGGGTTTGGTAGCGGGGGTGTATAATGTATCCCGGAAGAGTTAGGGCTGCATGGGATTCTGGGTATTTGTCCTGTTATGTTTATGTTGTGTTACGGTGCAGATGTTCACACGAAATGTGTTTGTCATTCTTGTTTGGTGTGGGTTCACAGTGTGGCCTAGTCTCTTACGTGAATGAGATAAATAATATTATTTGATATTTTACGCTAATGTGTTCATCATTTCACACATAAGTCGCTCCTGAGTATAAGTCGCACCCCCGGCCAAACTATGAAAAAAACTGCCACTTATAGTCCGAAAAATACGGTATTTGGCCACAGTAAACTTCAAATATTCAATGTTATCATGGAATGCTTACAGTTGTACGCTTTTGTCTATGTAATAGTGGTATGCAGTCAGGCGTGGGCATTACGTTTGTTTTAAACGAGATTTGCTGAGACATGCAGAAAGCAGTACTAAAAACATGATTTGTTCCCAACAGGGCGAGGCTGATGACTCCATCCTCAGGCTGGCCAAGGCCGACGGTGTTGTCGCCAAGTAAGAAATACATCATGGTGATTAACACTTACTTAAACATCACATCATTAGCATACCTGCCAACTACTCCGGTTTTCCCGTAATTAGTACAGTTTTCATCAACCTTACGGTTGCAGTGATAAAAAATACGGTTTTTCATTAATTAAATTATTATTATTTTTTTTTTAAGTTTTATTCACGAAATCGCGTAACAACAATCACAATCGACACTGCTTCCCGTAACTTCCTATCGAGCCATTCGCGAGGCTATTTATAGCACCGCTGCCAAGCACGAGGCACCTGTTGCCCATTGTTTCCAAACGAGCGAACGATCATGGAATCAGCCGGAGAAAAATCGCAAACGAGTCTTAAACCGAAAAGAAAACTGCAGTCATTCCGTGAAGAATATTCAAAAGCCTATCCGGGAATAATTATCCGTTCCAAAAAGGGTGAAAACTAGGCGAATTGCACCTTGTGCAGACAAGATTTTTCGATCGGACACGGAGGAATGAGCGATGTAAAAGACCACGTTGGGACAAAAAACACAAGTCTAATTTGGATTTTAGCCACAAAAAGGTAATGACACCAATGTTATCTATTGGAATTGTTTAGTACTGTTATACTGTTAAAAGTGTTTATACTATTTATGCTTTCAAGTCCAAGTTGAAGAAATCTTGTTAAATGTTGACAGCATAACTACCAAAATACAGAAGTATGTCCTTAATATTTTTGCAGTGCTATTTCTGTTGAAAAGTTCAAATGATTACCGTATTTTCCGCACCATAAGCCGCCCTGGGTTATAAGCCGCGCCTTCAATGAACGGCATATTTCAAAATTTTGTCCACCTATAAGACGCCCCGTGTTATAAGCCGCATCTAACTGCGCTAAAGGAATGTCAAAAAAACAGTCAGATAGGTCAGTCAAACTTTAATAATATATTAAAAACCAGCGTGATGTGGGCGCGCATGGAGTCGTATATCAACATGGACGGAGCTGCGTGAAAAAAGCCACCCGGCCTTTTCGCGTAAACTTAAACTTCCCTTAACCACTCGCTCATCTTTTCTTCATCCATCCATCCCTTCGAGTTAGCTTTTATGATGACACCGGCTGGAAAGGTCTCTTTTGGCAAGGTCTTCCTTTTGAATATCACCATGGGTGGAAGTTTCTGGCCATTAGCATGGCAAGCTAGAACCACAGTGAAGGATGACTTCTCATTCCCTGTGGTGCGAATATTCACCGTACGTGCTCCCGTTGTATCCACAGTGCGGTTCACAGGAATATCAAAAGTCAGTGGAACCTCGTCCATGTTGATAATGTTCTCTGGCCGGATCTTTTTTTTCAGCTATCTTGTTTTTACAATATGCACGGAAAGTAGCCAGCTTTTCTTGAAAGTCTTTAGGCAGTTGCTGTGAAATAGTAGTCCGTGTGCAGATGGAGAGATTGCGTCTTTTCATGAACCGGATCCCTGTCGCTTAGTAGGAGCCATTTTGTGGTCTTTACAGATGTAAACACACAAAGGAAAGGAAATGAAACGTAATATCCGCGCGCTTCTTCTTCTTCTACGCGGGCGGGTGGTTGCTTACAGTAGAAGAAGAAGCGCTTCCTGTTCTATGGGGGCGGGTGCTTACCTTGGCGGTTATATATAATATTTTTTACAATTGAACAAGGCAGTAGATTATACAAGCTTGGACAGAAAGTTAATAATGACACCAATTTTTTTTTTAATGGAATTGTTTAGTACTGTTTTACCATTTGTTTACTGTAAAAAGTGTTTATACTTTCAATTAACAAATTGAAGTCTTGTGAAAGGTTGACAGGATAACTGGCATTAACTGTCAAAATAATTTCAAACTATTAAAGTTAGTTTACAGAATAAACATGTCAATCAACCCATATGATTTTTGCTGTAATATTTTTGTTTTGAAAAGTCACTGTGACTGATAGAAAAGTGATGGTTTTAGCAACATTTTAACCTGTCTGAATGCAATCAATCATTTTGCGTCGGGGGGCGAAGCCTGAACCCCCCACCAGGACTTTGTCCCTGGACCTACCCTGGACCCTGGCTACTAGGTTTTTCTGATTTCAAAAGTTGGCAGGTATGCATTAGGCACTTTTTCACCCGTACGGTGCTCCTTCCCATACTGTCTTGTCATGTTGATCACTTGCAATGCACTTTGCATAATGAAAACAGGCTTTGTTGGCGTCTGCAATACAAAGTACTAACTTACAAGACGTTATTGCTACTGTAAATGAATCTATAAGACACCCTCTTTACGTTTGCTTGTTTCTCCCACAGGAACAGCTGAGTGACAAACTGCAACAGCAGAGGAACATTTGTTAAATAAAATGTGAGAAAACCCAAACGGAGTTGTCCCTTGTTTTTATTTTGTAGTCCCATCTCAGTGTAGCATGGACACTAGTCCTTTGTTTCTAAAGGTTTAAATTCTCACTTGTTGGTTTCTAGTTTAGTGAGTGCACATAGTTTACATTTATTACAAGTTCACTTCAATAAATATTTGTGTTTTCAGCCTTGTTGGCATTCTTTCATCCACTGCCAGCCCCCCTGCTGGTAATAATAGGGAATGCCATGCCGTTACTTTTCTCATGTTCTACTACACCAGGGGTCGGCAACCCAAAACGTTGAAAGAGCCATATTGGACCAAAAATACAAAAAAATCTGTCTGGAGCCGCAATAAATAAAAAGCCTTTTATAAGTGATATAATGAAGGCAACACATGATGTAAGTGCCTATATTAGCTAAATTAGCCTACTATCAAAATGACTGTCGGAGGCTGACACAAATCTTCGCTGACAGAAATTTTGACATCGGAAAACATTAATCAAATGCAGGCTTCTTAGAAGGAGAGAGAATTCCTGGAAATTACTGGCTCAGAATGGCCAAAGGTATAGATGTGTGTGTCCAAGTTAAAGGAAATGGCGGGCTGTCTTCTTCTAATGGATTTATAACAATCTATGCAAGCTGGGTTACGTTTGCTGTGGTCTGGAACAACATGGCACACAAACAACTATCGGAAATGCAGCCAATATTACATACAGATAATGTGTCATGGGAAATGTAGATATACATTAAATACACAGAGGACATAGGAAATTAAATGAGCTCAAATATACCTACAAGTGAGGCATAATGATGCAATACGTACATAAAGCTAGCCTAAATAGCATGTTAGCATCGATTAGCTTGCAGTCATGACCAAATATGCTTGATGAGCGCGCCACGCAAGTCAACAACATCAACGAAGTTCACCTTTGTGCATTCACGCACAGTATAAAACATTTGGTGGACAAAATGAGACAAAGAAGGAGTGGCATAAAACACGTCTTTCTCTGGCATCGTTGAAGAAAGTTATACATGTAAACAAACTACGGTGGGTTCAAGGACCACCAAAATTAGTAGGACAATACGGCGCTCGCCAAATCCTCTCATCAGAGAAGCTTGTTTAATAAAAACAATTGGATTTGTAACAATTAGGGAGGTTTGTGTCATGTCCTCCTACAGAAACCCTATTAAAACAAAAATAAATCCCCACCTTCCCTCATCGTTTTCTTTTTTCATACATTTTTGAAAAAGTTGCAGACCCCTGTACTACACCAAACATGGAAATGTCTCAAATATTACAAACAAATCTGTCAACATTTAATTGTATATTTTGTCTTGAGAAAAAAACAATTAAAGGCGTGTAGCTATCATCATCGTTATGTGCCATGCCTCACCTAGACCAGTCTTTTTCAACCTTTTTGAGCCAAGGCACATTTTTTTTCATTGAAAAACTCCAAAGGCACACCACCAGCACAAATCATTCAAATATGAAACTCCATATTGACAATAAAAAGTCGTTTGATATGACTTTAAACTATTAACTAAGCATGCATCAATATAGCTCTTGTCTCAAAGTAGGTGTACTGTCACATCACACCCTGCCTTATTTGGACTTTTTTGCTGTTTTCCTGTGTCGTATTTTAGTTCTTGTCTTGCGCTCCTATTTTGGTGGCGTTTCCTGTTTTGTTGGTATTTTCCTGTAGCAGTTTCATGTCTTCCTTTTAAGCGCTATTCCACACACTTGCTTTGTTTTAGCAGACAAGAATATTTCAGTTGTTTCTATCCTTCTTTGTGGGGACATTGTTGATCGTCATGTCATGTTCGGATGTTCTTTGTGGACGCCTTCTCTGCGCCACACGCTGTAAGTCTTTGCTGTCGTCCAGCATTCTGTTTTTGTTTATTTTGTCGCCAGTTCAGTTGTAGTTTCGTTCTGCATAGCCTTCCCTAAGCTCCAATGCCTTTTTTTTTTTAGGGGCACTCACCTTTTGTTTGTTTTTCAGTTTAAGCATTAGACACCTTTTTACCTGCACACTGCCTCCCGCTGTCGTCTGCATATTGTGATCACAATTAGCAACCTGCTGCCACCTACTGATATGGAAGAGTATTACACGGTTACTCTGCCGACACTCAACAACAACAACTATAATTACTGCTTTGCAAAAAATATTTTATACCCCAAATAGGTGAAATTAGATAATCTCGCACGGCACACCAGACTGTAGTGTGCCGCGGCACAGTGGTTGAAAAACACTGACCTAGGGGTGCATTTCCATTCATTGAAAGTGCTGTCAGATTGTTTTGGTTCGCCAGCACTTTCGGCTTGCAGGTAAAAAAAAAAATATCCCGATGTACCGTTTGTTCCTGCTGCTAACGTGACACCAACATCATTAAATCAGTATCGTAAATTATTACTCCTGATCCTGGTTTTACTTTTGTCTTTAAAGACCGCCTTTGTAGATCGAACACTGATTCGCACTTTCGACACAAAGACGTCATCACTCTGCGACATGCTGAATTCCCGGTTTGTAGACTACATCCACTTCAATTATAGGTATCTATTTTACTTTTGACTAATTAATATACACAAACAGTTTTTAACGGTCTTTCTTCAAAACAGTTCTTAAACATTTAGAAAAAAAGGTGTAACATTTTGGCTACTGTTGAGTTCGTCTGGTCTGAGTACTGTAAATATTTTGTTCCACCGTTATATTTTGTTACGTTTTCCAAATCTTATATATTCTCTTACTCTGAATTTAACATTTAGGAACAACAAAAGTTGATAACTAGAATAGAAAAGTTTTGACGGTAACAAAAAGTTCTCGCGGTGGCCGCTAGGGAGCAGCAGCGTTCCGTTTCAGCACTAAACTAACATCAACATAGGATAGGATAAGATAGGTCTTTATTGTCATTGCAACAAGTACAACAAAACTTTGTTTTCAGCACAAACCCGTTCAAGATTAGACAAACAGTGTACAGGGTTACAGAACAGGAACACTGATGGGTCGCCACAAGGCGCCCCGTAAAAGATGGGGGAAAGGTAAACGGATGAGTAAAAAAAATACAATCTAGACTGGGCTACTAAGGGGGCCCAGTCTGGAGTGGGAAAAAACTCCATAGCAAAGCACATAAACATATTACAACGTACATCTCCAGATATCTAGCAACAGAGGGAAGGGAGTGCGGGGTCATGGTGTCAGGCCGCAGCTCTCAGACGCTGCCCATCCTTCCATCACCCCGATGGGATTTGCGTCGAGGGCGTTGGATTGGGGGTGGCGTGTATTTTTGTGGATGCATGTGTGTGTGTCTCTGTTCCGCGGCCTTGATGTCGTGCAGCCGATAAGTCCAAAGTCAACAACAACAGGTGTGTGTCCGTGAGAGACAAGAAGGGAGTTTGTTGGGTCTTTTCCGCACTGTCCTTTGGGAGAGTCTCCAAGCCAGGGAGACATATTAGTAACGTCAGAGGTGGGTAGAGTAGCCAGAAATTGTACTCAAGTAAGAGTACTGTTACTTTAGAGATTTATTACTCAAGTAATAGTAAGGAGTAGTCACCCAAATATTTACTTGAGTAAAAGTAAAAAGTATGTTGTGAAAAAACTACTCAAGTACTGAGTAACTGATGAGTAACATACACACACACACACATATATATATATATATATATATATATATATATATATATATATATATATATATATATATATATATATATACACACACACATATATATATATACACACACATATATATATATACATATATATATATATATATATATATATATATATATATATATATATATATATATATATATACATACATGCATTGATATATACAGTATATAATTTATATTTATTTATTTTGCCGTTTTTGTTTACATGTTAAAGGTGTTTTAATGAATATACAAGCATGTTTAACATAAAGATTCCTTTCTTTCATGAAGACAAGAATATAAGTTGGTGTAGTACCTGATTCTGATGACTTGCGTTGATTGTAATCAGACAGTAGTGATGATAACGTCCACGTTTTCAAATGGAGGAGAAAAAAAGTTCCTCCTTTCTGTCTAATACCACATGAAAGTGGTTGGTTTTTGGCATCTTATTTGTCCAGCTTCCATATTCGTTTTTATACACTTTACAAGAAATACATTGGCGGCAAACTCCGTAGCTTGCTAGCTTGTTTGCGCTGGCTTTCGGAGACTCTTATTTTGAAAGCGCAGGCGCGATGGAGCGGCACTTTTATTGTGAAGACAGGAACTGTGCAGTCAGTCTTTAGGCTTTTGACGGGATGTACGGTTAAAATAAAAAAATGATCTTTTTTCCTTCACACTTTTGATTGATTGATTGGAACTTTTATTAGTAGATTGCACAGTACAGTACATATTCCGTACAATTGACCACTAAATGGTAACACCCCAATAAGTTTTTCAACTTGTTTAAGTCAGGTCATGTGACCGCCTGGCTCTGTTTGATTGGTCCAACGTCACCAGTGACTGCATCTGATTGGTGGAACGGAGTGAACGTCACCAGTGACTGTATTTGTTGAAACGCAGGCACTATGAAGGTCTGTCTGACAGACCAAAACAAACAAAGCGTGCATTAACAGATCGATAAAAATTAGTAGCGAGTAGCGAGCTGAATGTAGATAAAACTAGCGGAGTAAAAGTAGCGTTTCTTCTCTATAAATATACTCAAGTAAAAGTAAAAGTATGTTGCATTAAAACTACTCTTAGAAGTACAATTTATCCCAAAAGTTACTCAAGTAGATGTAACGGAGTAAATGTAGCGCGTTACTACCCACCTCTGCGGATGAGTAAAAAAAAATACAATCTAGACTGGGCTACTAAGGGGGCCCAGTCTGGAGTGGGAAAAAACTCCATAGCAAAGCACATAAACATATTACAACGTACATCTCGAGATATCTAGCAAGAGAGGGAAGGGAGTGCGGGGTCATGGTGGCAGGCCGCAGCTCTCAGGCGCTACCCATCCTTCCATCACCCCTATGGGATTTGCGTCGAGGGCGTTGGATTGATGTCGTGCAGCCGATAAGTCCAAAGTCAACAACAACAGGTGTGTGTCCTTGAGAGACAAGAAGGGAGTTTGTTGGGTCTTTTCCGCACTGTCCTTTGGGAGAGTCTCCAAGCCAGGGAGACATATTACCACAAAAGCCACTTTATCGTTGTTTATTTCCTCAAAGATGTTGAAATGTAACCTCAAAGTTTGTGTTTGGTTTCCCCCCCCCAGGCTCCCAGGTGTTCCTTTCAAGCGACATCTGCTTCTTGGAAGCATGATGACACAGGTGAAGGTGGTCATTAGGTCACGAGGCTGCGGGGCCCCGGGAGCCGTTGGACGCCTATTTTCCCCATCATGCACCGCTGTCGTCGAGCGCCGCTTGTTCGCACACGTCCTGCCTCTCAGGTGAGCGCTTCATCACCTGTCACTCATCCTAACGTTCAGCCCTCCTCTTCCCATCCTCAGGGGAGAGACGTAGATGGCGACATGTTTGCTTGAAGGAGACAAAGAGGACGTGTGCGTACCTGCCTGGCTTCCGTCAACCCGGACCCCTTCCTCGCCATCAAAGACCCCCCCCTGGGGGCGTGCAGCACTCGACTGTCTCCGAGCTGTTCTGATCCACAGCGGAAGTCGCCGCGACATTCCGGGAATTCTGGAAGTCGTCTTCAGCCGGGCACTTATCTTATCTCAGAGGGGGTCGTGTGATATGAGTTCATTGTGGTCGCCATGGTGACACAAAGCTTTTCTTTAATTCCGGTGTAGGTCCAATGACATCCGATTGGTCTTCATGACAGGTACGGAGCTGAGGCGGTGATATCCTTTCACGCCAGGATGGGACTGTACAAGACACCATTTATTATGATGAAAGCCATAGAACCTTTGTAGGATTTTTTTTCCCTATCCGAGTACATCTCAGATCTAGACGAGAGTCGCCATTTAAGATGCATTTATGGCTTTCTACAGATTTTACCTGCACGCTGACCTCTCACTCTGTTTCTTTTTGTGTACGTGCAGGTCAAAGGTCAGCGCGTGCCAGACAGACAATACAGGAAGTGCACGTCAACGCTTGATATTAGAATAAACACAAACCGGTGCGCACATGCACTGTTTTTCATCTTTTCAAGGTGATATGATGGATCAGTAATAACCCAGGGGATTAAATAATAAAAATAATAATAAATAATAAAATGTGATTTAAAAAAATAAGTCAACAAATAAATATAATTCATTAAAATATAATTGAAAAATTGAAAGAAACATGATTAGTAAACAATGACACGTGTATAACAAAATAATGTACCATATTTAAAAAAAAATCGAATTAAATGTAAAAATATAAGGACATAACAAAGTGACTAATAAACAGATAATAAATCCCAAAATAAAATAACTGATAAACATTAAAAAAATAACATCCAAAAAAATCTAATAGTATATATTATACTATGGAATAATAAATAATATAGATAATAAATATGATTTAATATACTTAGAATAACGTAATTTTTATTAAAATAAATATTTAAAAAACTGTATGATACAATCATGCAATATTGATCATACAAATAAATCCCAGAATAAAATAACTGATAAACATTAAAAAAATAACATCCAAAAAAATCTAATAGTATATGTTATACTATGGAATAATAAATAATATAGATAATAAATATGATTTAATATACTTAGAATAACGTAATTTTTATTAAAATAAATATATAAAAAACTGTATGATACAATCATACAATATTGATGATACAAATATATTTAGAATAAAAGGAATATATAATAAAATAATGTATCATATTTAAAAATAAATGTAAAAATAGCATCCAAAAAAAACTTATTGTACATGTTATCCTATGGAATAAGAAATAACATAACATAGATAATACATATGATTTAATATAATTACAATAATGTAATGTTTATTAATATAAATGTATAATAAAATGTACAATATTGATCATAGAAATATATTATGAATAAAATATGATATCAAAGGAATATGTATAATATAATAAATATAATATTATAATATATAAATCACCAAAATGATGTGGCCACCGCTGCTGCTCACTGCTCCCCTCACCTCCCAGGGGGTGGAACAAGGGGATGGGTCAAACACAGAGAGTCATTTCACCACACCTAGTGTGTGTGTGTGTGTGTGTGTGTGTGTGTGTGTGTGTGTGTGTGTGTGTGTGACTATCAGTGGTACTTTAACTTTATATAATAAAATAATGTACCATATTTAAAAAATCGAAATAAATGTATAAATATAAAGACATGATAAAGAAACGAATAAACATATAAAAAAAAAATCCCAAAATAGATTAATCAATCAATGTTTACTTATATAGCCCTAAATCACGAGTGTCTCAAAGGGCTGCACAAGCCACAACGACATCCTGGGCTCAGATCCCACATTAACGGATATACATTTAATTAAAAAATAACATCCAAAAAATCTAATTTTATACGTTATCCTATAGAATAATAAATAACATAGATCAGGCTCAATCTGGCGCCCTAGGCAAGATTTTAGGTGGCGCCCCCCCACATCGGCAGTGAAGTGTATATACTCACAAGAACCCGAATAGCTTTGTCTTTGACCTTTTTTTTTTACTTACAACTATACCTAATATATAAAGGGGTGGAAAAGTGACTATTACCTGCAGGGCAAACATTAGCTAACCAGAAGGCAATAATGTAAACAAAAAACACCTGCTTAAAAGATCTAATACAAATGTCCCTGAGGAATGTAAGGTGGGAGTACTGTAATTACCTAACGTTACATTATTATTTTCCATAACAATTTAGCCCCCTCCACAATATTAACCCGACGTTAAAACAGAACTAGCTATTTATTGATTAGCAATTGCCGAATCATGTAACATTAGCTTCATGCTAAAAAGCCAGGTTACTATCACATTCTGTAACAGACAAATCATTTCATGTAGGCTAACGTTACCTACCTGCTACCTCTGTCTTTTCTCGTTTCTCCTCCTCTTCTTTTCTCTTTTTTCTTCCCTGGGCACCTGACAGTTTTGGCCGTTTTGACATCTTGTGTTGATTTTTTGATGTGGTGACGTCCAAAAAGAGTCATGATACGGGAAGGGAGGGGGCGCACCGTGCGGGGGGGGCGTAATGTTGTAACAAATAATATTTCTATTAAATAGGCTTTAATTTGCATTTTAATTAACGTGAGATTATTTTTTGTATTTAGAAATAATAGTAACAACTTTTTTTTTCTTTTTTTTTTCCTCCAACATTTGTGGCACTGGCATGGCGCCCCCTGATGGACGGCGCCCTTAGCATTTGCCTATACGGCCTATGCCACGGGCCGGCCCTGACATAGATAATACATATGATTTAATATAATTACAATAATGTAATGTTGATTAAAATAAATATATAGTAAAATGTTTGATTGATAATACAAATATATTCTGAATAAAATTGAATATAGAACAATAAATACATGCTTGCTTTCTAACTTCCTGTGTGCGCGTGCACGTGACCGACCACCTTTTTTTTCCTGTACAAAGGCGTGCACGAGCGTGCAGGTAACGTGACCGAAAGTAGGCGTCTCTGGCCGAAGTAGCGTGAGCGCGCGCGGGGCGCGCTCCAACCAACCAGCCAGCCGGCTGGCACACGCACACGCACACGCAGCAGACTCGTCCACGTCCATTCCCCGCACAGAAGACCACCGGAAGGGTCTTCGTGGATCTTCTTCCCGCCAGGCTGACAACTTTCCCCGCACAGGTGATGGCGCTGCTGCTGCTGCTGCTTCCGGTGCTGCTGTCGGTGTCGGTGTCGGTGTCGGCCCAGGAGGTTCCGAGCGGCGGCTTCAGCCTGCACCCCCCCTACTTCAACCTGGCCGAGGGCACCAAGATCACCGCCACCGCCACCTGCGGGGAGGACGAGGCCGGCCGCAGTCTGCACGACCTCTACTGCAAGCTGGTCGGCGGGCCCGTGTCCGGGGACCCGGGACAGACCATCCAGGTGAGAGCCGCTACTTGGACTTCTTCTCTTTCTCGCAATATTTCACACTGGACTTGCTCTTATTATACATAATGTACTACTATCACACTATATGATGTATTACTATGATAATAATAATAGATTGTATTTGTAAAAAGCACTTTACATTGAGTAAACAACTTCAAAGTGCGACAGTGTATTAAAATAATAAAAATAAATAAAAAGATAATAAAAAAATAAATACAAATTAAAGCTGCAAGCAGCGATGGACGGGACCGACTTTGAGGGCTCATAAAATCCAAACCGGAGCAGTAATTAAAACTCTTTCATCAACTTTTAATCAGACGGGTTCAATCTCTCTCCTGTGCTAGTTTGAAGCCGACACGACAAACGCGCTCAGAGGAGATCATGTTTGAAAAAAGGTGACTGTTTTTACACAACTTTTGTTTTGAAGGGGGAATTGCAAACTTCCTGTTGATTTGAATTTTTTTGATTTGCTCAGAGGGGACAGAGCTTTCTCTGTTGCGGGTCCCAAACTCTGGAACGATCTCCCTCTCCATGTGAGACAGGCCCCTTCTTTGGCTATTTTCAAGACCCTTCTTAAAACCCATTTTTATTCACTGGCTTTTAACCCAGCATGAGACTTTGAACTGTTTTTAGCTTTTAACTTTTTGAACTGTTTTTAACTTTTAAACTGTTTTTATCTAACAAACTGTTCTTAGGGTAATTTATATTTGCTTTTTAATTGTGTATTTTTATTTCTGTTTTAAATGTTATTTTTTAGTCTGTCCTTTGCCTCTATTTCTTTGTGGTGTACAGCCCTTTGTTTTTCAACTGTGCTTGTTTTTAAAGGGCTTTATAAATAAAGTTGGTATGGTATGGTATGGTATGGTATGGTATTTTTGCTGGGGGTTGTCAATATATGAAATGTACATAGAGGTTTTTGTTTCATGTCTCTAAGACATTCCTACTGGAAGTTACAGGCAGTTTTGTCTGAGTTTTCCTCCTAGGAGCAGTTGTGTCTGTGTTTTCTTCCTAGGGCGCGCTAGAGTGCAATTTTGAGTTTTGGAGTTGGTTTTTTTTATTAGATCGCAGTTTTTGCCAGCCCTGATGTGTGTGTCCAGTTTGGTGAGTTTTGAAGCATGTTGAGAGGGTCAAATTAACAGCTCAAGGAGGCAAAAGTGACTGTTTTTATTAAAATGTTGTTTTGAAGGGGGAATTGCCAACTTCCAGTTGATTTTTGCTGAAGGATGTCAATGTATGAAATCTAGGTCTAAGTCAGACCTACATAGAGGTTTTTGTTTCATGTCTCTACGACATTCCTACCGGAAGTTATAAGCTGTTTTGTCTGTGTTTTTTCCTAGGGCGCGCTAGAGTGCAATTTTGAGTTTTGGAGTTGGGTTTTTTATTAGATCGCAGTTTTTGCCAGCCCTGATGTGTGTGTCCAGTTTGGTGAGTTTTGAAGCATGTTGAGAGGGTCAAATTAACAGCTCAAAGAGGCAAAAGTGACTGTTCTTATTAAAATGTTGTTTTGAAGGGGGAATTGCCAACTTCCAGTTGATTTTTGCTGAAGGATGTCAATGTATGAAATCTAGGTCTAAGTCAGACCTACATAGAGGTTTTTGTTTCATGTCTCTACGACATTCCTACCGGAAGTTATAAGCTGTTTTGTCTGTGTTTTTTCCTAGGGGGCGCTAGAGCGCAATTTTGAGTTTTGGGGTTTGGTTTTTTTATTAGATGGCAATTTCCGCCAGTCCTGATGTGTGTGTCAAATATGGTGAGTTTTGAAGCATGTTAAGGGGGTCAAATTAGAGCTCAAAGAGGCGGCGGAATAATAATAATAATAAAACGCACGAAATACAATAGGGTCCTCTGTCCCAAAGGGACATTGCGGTCCCTAATTATAACTAGAACAGCCAAATAGCTAAAACTAGTATGCATATATCTAAAAAAAAAAAGGCTTTTTTAAAAATAATTTTTTTTAAGCCTTTTTTAAAAGCATCCACAGTCTGTGGTGCCCTCAGGTGGTCAGGGAGAGCGTTCTACAGACTGGAATGTGATATATTACTATCACATATATGATATAATACTATCACTTATATGATATATTACTATCACATGATATCAAGTGTGCAGAAGGAAAAGACCATTTTGATATGTTTTTATTTTGTCCCAAAAAATGCTGAAAACAGACTAATATACAAATTTATGTGTATAAAAAACAACTTGGTGTATCATCAGTTGGGTGTCTAAAGTGTGGTCAGGGGGCCACTTATGGACCAAGGCTGGAGTTTGGTTGGCCTGTGACATTTTGAGAGGGGAAAAAACAACAGTAAAAATGTAACATCAAAATGAAATGAGAAAAAATTGAGATTAAAAACTAATAACACAAAGCTGACATAAGAACCTATTTGTAGGATTGTTTTACAAAATGTATCGAAATGTCCCCCAAAATACTTTTTATATTCATTTAGTATAACTTTTTTGGGCTTTTCTTCTGACTACGTTACGTATTTTTGCTCTTTTTTTCTTACATTTTTACTTAGACAAACTTTGTTGATCCACAAGTGAGATTGTTCCACACAGTAGCTCACTTACAAAGGATGGAAAGGTTAATGCAGGTATTAAGTAGACTAAAAATGTACCAAAGTACTAATATAACATATATGTAATATTTACATATTATATATACAGTATTATATATACTGTGATGAGGTGGCGACTTGTCCAGGGTGTACCCCGCCTTCCGCCCGATTGTAGCTGAGATAGGCTCCAGCGCCCCCCGCAACCCCGAAGGGAATAAGCGGTAGAAAATGGATGGATGGATGGATATATACAGTTTATATTTTATACTGATGTATTATATTTTTATATAATATATACAATATATAACAAATCCCAATTACCATGTACAATATTACAGTATATGTGTATATGTATGTGTATGTAAAAAAAAAAAAAAAAAAAATATATATATATATGTATGTACATATATATACATATATGTATACATATATATGTATATGTATACATATATATATGTGTATATATATGTACATATATATACATATATATGTAGAAAATGGATGGATGGATGTATACATATATATGTATATGTATACATATATAAGTATATATATATACATATATATATATATATATATATATATACATATACAGTATATACATATATATGTATATACTGTATATGTATATATATATACATATACATATATGTATATATATGTGTATATATATATGTGTGTGTGTGTGTGCATATATATATATATATATATATATATGTGTGTGTGTGTGTGTATATATATATATTTATGTGTGTGTATATATATACGTATATATAAATATGTATAAATGTGTGTGTAAATATATATATATATATATATATGTATGTATGTACATATATATGTACATATATATATACATATATATGTATACATATATATGTATATGTATATATATGTACATATATATACATATATATGTAGAAAATGGATGGATGGATGGATGGATGTATACATATATATGTATATGTATACATATATAAGTATATATGTATACATATATATATATATATATACATATACAGTATATACATATATATGTATATACTGTATATGTATATATATATATATATACATATACATATATGTGTATATATGTATATAAATGTGTATATATATATATATATGTGTGTGTGTGTGTGTGTATATCAATCAATCAATCAATGTTTATTTATATAGCCCTAATATATATATATATATATGTGTATATATATATATATATATGTGTGTGTGTATATATATATATTTATGTGTATATATGTGTGTATATATATATACGTATATATAAATATGTATAAATGTGTGTGTAAATATATATATATATATATATATATAAATATATATATATATATATATATATATTTACCAGGGTTTTTTTCCCGACAACACGGCACTTTGTAGTATACATTTATATTAATATGACTATTCTTTCATATTATACCATTAAATCCACGTAAGAACATTGTAGAAAAGGCTTTACTATGAACAATATACAATATTTTTATTTCTTTGATTTTCCTGTCAGCAAAATACAAAAAATCCCCAGTTTTTTACACTTTTTACAAGCTGGCAGTCGAACGTTGACGTCCTCCATGCTGCTAGGCTCCTCCCCTGTCATTTGGGCCCCTCCCACTTTAAAACATAGCTCCTCCCTTCCACCAAACCCCCCAGATCAACTCCCACAGCTGCCTCCAGCAGGTGTCAAGCACTTTGAGTGTCTAGAGAAGCGCTATATAAATCTAATTATGTATATACATCCATCCATTTTATACCGCTTGTCCCTTTCTGGGTTGCGGGGGGTGCCGGAACCTACCTCATATATACATATATACATATATATATATATATATATATATATATATATATATATGTATACTTCCCTGTGTCCATTTTTTAGTCCTGAGGCTAGTCTTCTCCTCATTAATGTTAGACTCCGCCCTCTTTATAGGCTCCTCCCCTTTGGGGCCCGCCTGCCATTTCAACTGGCTCCGCCCCTTTCAGAGTAACCCCCCTTTACTCTTTGCCTGCTTCCGTTCTTAGCCCCTCCTTTATACTAAGCGCCACCCCCTTCATGCTCACCTGTCATCACCAGGCTCCTCCTCCTTTATATTGGACTCCTCCTTCTCACATGCGCAGGCCCCGCCCCCTCGCCAGCAAATGACTTTTTGGCGCGTGCTCCGCGAGGCGTACTGGTCATGGCGTTCACGGGTTAACCATCAAGGCCAAGCCAGCTTCCCGCCTGCCCACCCGCATTCCTCCCGGCGACTGACCCGTGTCGGCCAATCAGAGCGCTTATCCGCTCGGCTGCAGCCAGATTATCCCGACCTCAGACCCGCCTCCTCTGCCCGTTCCGCTGTCGCCTCACAACCGAGTCGGGGGGTCAGGGTTCTGTCCCTGCGGGTGACAGTTGACTGCGGCGCCCCCCGCTGGCGATCTGTAGCGGTGCGGTTCACAGCGTTTACTTCCACACACACATCATAAAGAACTTTTGATGTGTGTGTGTGCAAGTTAATCCTGTTTTGATTTGACCGCAGCAGGACCTAAGACAGGAATGTCCTCCGGCGCACACTGGGACCGCCACCAAGTGGACGGCGGCAGTAAAGCGAGGCGTCAGAAAGGTCGTACGTTACGTCACGCTGGAAGTGGTTGCCTCGGTAACCTGGCGAGAGGGGACAAAGGAGGACGGGGTGGGGGAGAGGACGGGACAAAAAGTGCAGAGTGAGACCTCGTCACCCTGCGAGTGGAGATGTGCGAGTCCTTCAACAGTTTTTTTTTCCTGATTCTGGACTCATGGAGTCGCAAGAACTTGTCTCTGGGAACTGGTCCACTTGCAGGCTGTTAGTTCCCTGTAGGGTTGTACGGTATACCAGTACTAGTATAGTATCCCAGCACTAATGAATCAAAAACCAGTACTAGTATAGTATCCCAGCACTAATGAATCAAAAACCAGTACTAGTATAGTATCCCAGCACTAATGAATCAAAAACCAGTACTAGTATAGTATCCCAGCACTAATGAATCAAAAACCAGTACTAGTATAGTATCGCCGCACTAATAAATCAAAAACCAGTACTAGTATAGTATCGCCGCACTAATGAATCAAAAACCAGTACTAGTATAGTATCCCAGCACTAATGAATCAAAAACCAGTACTAGTATAGTATCGCCGCACTAATAAATCAAAAACCAGTACTAGTATAGTATCGCCGCACTAATGAATCAAAAACCAGTACTAGTATAGTATCCCAGCACTAATGAATCAAAAACCAGTACTAGTATAGTATCCCAGCACTAATGAATCAAAAACCAGTACTAGTATAGTATCCCAGCACTAATGAATCAAAAACTAGTACTAGTATAGTATTGCCGCACTAATGAATCAAAAACCAGTACTAGTATAGTATCCCAGCACTAATGAATCAAAAACCAGTACTAGTATAGTATCCCAGCACTAATGAATCAAAAACCAGTACTAGTATAGTATCGCCGCACTAATAAATCAAAAACCAGTACTAGTATAGTATCGCCGCACTAATGAATCAAAAACCAGTACTAGTATAGTATCCCAGCACTAATGAATCAAAAACCAGTACTAGTATAGTATCCCAGCACTAATGAATCAAAAACCAGTACTAGTATAGTATCCCAGCACTAATGAATCAAAAACCAGTACTAGTATAGTATCGCCGCACTAATGAATCAAAAACCAGTACTAGTATAGTATCGCCGCACTAATGAATCAAAAACCAGTACTAGTATAGTATCGCCGCACTAATGAATCAAAAACCAGTACTAGTATAGTATCGCCGCACTAATGAATCAAAAACCAGTACTAGTATAGTATCCCAGCACTAATGAATCAAAAACCAGTACTAGTATAGTATCGCCGCACTAATGAATCAAAAACCAGTACTAGTATAGTATCGCCGCACTAATGAATCAAAAACCAGTACTAGTATAATATCGCCGCACTAATGAATCAAAAACCAGTACTAGTATAGTATCGCCGCACTAATGAATCAAAAACCAGTACTAGTATAGTATCCCAGCACTAATGAATCAAAAACCAGTACTAGTATAGTATCCCAGCACTAATGAATCAAAAACCAGTACTAGTATAGTATCCCAGCACTAATGAATCAAAAACCAGTACTAGTATAGTATCGCCGCACTAATGAATCAAAAACCAGTACTAGTATAGTATCCCAGCACTAATGAATCAAAAACCAGTACTAGTATAGTATCGCCGCACTAATGAATCAAAAACCAGTACTAGTATAGTATCGCCGCACTAATGAATCAAAAACCAGTACTAGTATAATATCGCCGCACTAATGAATCAAAAACCAGTACTAGTATAGTATCGCCGCACTAATGAATCAAAAACCAGTACTAGTATAGTATCCCAGCACTAATGAATCAAAAACCAGTACTAGTATAGTATCCCAGCACTAATGAATCAAAAACCAGTACTAGTATAGTATCCCAGCACTAATGAATCAAAAACCAGTACTAGTATAGTATTGCCGCACTAATGAATCAAAAACCAGTACTAGTATAGTATCGCCGCACTAATGAATCAAAAACCAGTACTAGTATAGTATCGCCGCACTAATGAATCAAAAACCAGTACTAGTATAGTATCGCCGCACTAATGAATCAAAAACCAGTACTAGTATAGTATCGCCGCACTAATGAATCAAAAACCAGTACTAGTATAGTATCGCCGCACTAATGAATCAAAAACCAGTACTAGTATAGTATCGCCGCACTAATGAATCAAAAACCAGTACTAGTATAGTATCGCCGCACTAATGAATCAAAAACCAGTACTAGTATAGTATCGCCGCACTAATGAATCAAAAACCAGTACTAGTATAGTATCCCAGCACTAATGAATCAAAAACCAGTACTAGTATAGTATCGCCGCACTAATGAATCAAAAACCAGTACTAGTATAGTATCCCAGCACTAATGAATCAAAAACCAGTACTAGTATAGTATCGCCGCACTAATGAATCAAAAACCAGTACTAGTATAGTATCGCCGCACTAATGAATCAAAAACCAGTACTAGTATAGTATCCCAGCACTAATGAATCAAAAACCAGTACTAGTATAGTATCGCCGCACTAATGAATCAAAAACCAGTACTAGTATAGTATCGCCGCACTAATGAATCAAAAACCAGTACTAGTATAGTATCGCCGCACTAATGAATCAAAAACCAGTACTAGTATAGTATCGCCGCACTAATGAATCAAAAACCAGTACTAGTATAGTATCGCTGCACTAATGAATCAAAAACCAGTACTAGCATAGTATCGCCGCACTAATGAATCAAAAACCAGTACTAGTATAGTATCCCAGCACTAATGAATCAAAAACCAGTACTAGTATAGTATCCCAGCACTAATGAATCAAAAACCAGTACTAGTATAGTATCCCAGCACTAATGAATCAAAAACCAGTACTAGCATAGTATCCCAGCACTAATGAATCAAAAACCAGTACTAGTATAGTATCCCAGCACTAATGAATCAAAAACGGTACTATACTCTGTTTGAAAAGTACCGGCTCCCGGGCATGACGGCACAGACGTGCTGGTTTTACCAGCAGAGGAGCATGTATGGCAGCGCACACACACTGAGTACTTACAAGCAGACACAGTGTGGAGACAGAAAAGGGAGAATGGACGCATTTTGGTGTAAAAAGTCAAGATAAAGGTGAAGTTATAACACTGAAACACCCTCAGGAAGAGCTGCTTTAAGACAGACCTGGGCAAACTAAGGCCCGGGGGCCACATGCGGCCCGTTAAGCTTTTCAATCTGGCCCGCCAGACATTCCCAAATCATTTTTTTAGATCTTTAAGATGGAAAGTGTAGCTGCCATTATGATGTGCACTCATCTTTTTTAAGTCTTCAACTATACAAAGTATTTCAATGGTTGGAATCTGCGCTTTTGCATGATATACTAGTTACTATGGTAATCTAATTAGTTACTATGGTCATCTAATTACAAACCCCGTTTCCATATGAGTTGGGAAATTGTGTTAGATGTAAATATAAACAGAATACAATGATTTGCAAATCATTTTCAAGCCATATTCAATTGAATATGCTACAAAGACAACATATTTAATGTTCAAACTCATAAACTTTATTTATTTTTTTGCAAATAATAATTTAACTTAGAATTTCATGGCTGCAACACGTGCCAAAGTAGTTGGGAAAGGGCATGTGTTACATCACCTTTTCGTTTAACAACACTCAATAAACGTTTGGGAGCTAAGGAAACTAATTGTTGAAGCTTTGAAAGTGGAATTCTTTCCCATTCTTGTTTTATGTAGAGCTTCAGTCGTTCAACAGTCCGGGGGTCTCCGCTGTCGTATTTCACGCTTCATAATAATGCGCCACACATTTTCAATGGGAGACAGGTCTGGACTGCAGGCGGGCCAGGAAAGTACCCCCACTCTTTTTTTTACGAAGCCACGCTGTTGTAACACGTGCTGAATGTGGCTTGGCATTGTCTTGCTGAAATAAGCAGGGGCGTCCATGAAAAAGACGGCGCTTAGATGGCAGCATATGTTGTTCCAAAACCTGTATGTACCTTTCAGCATTAATGGTGCCTTCACAGATGTGTAAGTTACCCATGTCTTGGGCACTAATGCAACCCCATACCATCACACATGCTGCCTTTTACACTTTGTGTCGATAACAGCCTGGATGGTTCGCTTCCCCTTTGGTCCGGATGACACGATGTCGAATATTTCCAAAAACAATTTGAAATGTGGACTCGTCAGACCACAGAACACTTTTCCACTTTGCATGAGTCCATCTTGGATGATCTCGGGCCCAGAGAAGCCGGCGGCGTTTCTGGGTGTTGTTGATAAATGGGTTTCGCTTTGCATAGTAGAGCTTTAACTTGCACTTACAGATGTAGCGACCAACTGTAGTTACTGACAGTGGTTTTCTGAAGTGTTCCTGAGCCCATGTGGTGATATCCTTTAGAGATTGATGTCGGTTTTTGATACAGGTCACGGTCATTCAATGTTGGTTTCCGGCCATGCCGCTTACGTGGAGTGATTTCTCCAGATTCTCTGAACCTTTTGATGATATTATGGAGCGTAGATGTTGAAATCCCTACATTTCTTGCAATTGCACTTTGAGAAACGTTGTTCTTAAACTGTTCGACTATTTGCTCACGCAGTTGTGGACAAAGGGGTGTACCTCGCCCCATCCTTTCTTGTGAAAGACATGGAATCTACTTTTATACCCAATCATGGCACCCACCTGTTCCCAATTAGCCTGCACACCTGTGGGATGTTCCAAATAAGTGTTTGATGAGCATTCCTCAACTTTATCAGTATTTATTGCCACCTTTCCCAACTTCTTTGTCACGTGTTGCTGGCATCAAATTCTAAAGTTAATGATTATTTGCAAAAAAAAAAAAAAAAAATGTTTATGAGTTTGAACATCAAATATGTTGTCTTTGTAGCATATTCAACTGAATATGGCTTGAAAAGGATTTGCAAATCATTGTATTCCGTTTATATTTACATCTAACACAATTTCCCAACTCATATGAAAACAGGGTTTGTAGTTACTATACTCATCTAATTAGTTACTATGGTCATGTAATTAGTTACTATGGTCATCTAAGTCACAGCAGCTCAGACGAGGCACCAAGCAGTGTGGAGATTTTCACAACAAAGTTCTAAAGCGTAGTGATATATCAGATTGTAGGTGGGTTTTTTTGTTTGTTTTGCTGTGTTTGTTGCATTTTTGTTGTGTTTTGTCCTGTCTAAGTAATCATGTTTTGTTTTAAGTCATGTTTTGTTTAGTTTCTGGCTTTTCACTCCCTTGTCTTGTTTGCATGATTACCCATTAGTTTCACCTGTTCCACGTTTGGACTCATTGTGCACGCTTGTTTGTCACCATAGCAACCATTAGTTTTCACCTGTCACGTCACGCACCTGTTTCACGTTTTGAGTCACGCACCTGCTTTCACTAATCATGTCCATAGTATTTAAGTTCATTCATTTTCTGTTGTTCGTCCTGACGACATCCCCGCATTTATGCCCCCTGTCACACTCTGTCCACCTCTGCGCACTTCATGTCCATGCCAAGTAAGTTTGTTTATTATTGCCACAGTTAGTGTTTTTTTGTTGTTCCTAGTTTTTTGCCCCCGTGCAAGCCTTTTGTTTTCATTAGTCAAGTTTGTACATCCGCCTTGAGCGCGCCTTTTGTTCTTTTGAGTGTTATTATTAAAAATGTATTTACCTTCACGCCATGACCAGTCCAATTCACTTGCACCTCGGGAGAACAAACCAAGCCTAAGTCCAAGTCTTGACATGTTTTGCTTGATTGTAAAATATGTGGATGGAGAGGGGGTGTGACGTTCACATGTTGTCAATATTCAGTGTTTTATTGGTCATAGTTAATATTGTAAATCCCACATTCTTTATTTTCATGTACATTCTGGATGTCTTATTCAGTTTTGTAGATATACCGGCCCCCAGACACATTTTTTTCCATAAATTTGCCCCCTGAGTCAAAATAATTGCCCAGGCCTGCTTTAAGACATGGCTATCTAGCTTGCCAGGTACTCGACGAGGACTCGAGTTTCACTGATTGACGGGTGCTGATTGTGGTTCGTATAACACCGTAGAGCAATAACAAGATCTGATAGCTCCGTTACAGCTCATGTTATTATATTCTGTGTTTTATGCTGCACCAAGTAAAACTCCTAGTTTGTGAAACCGTCCTCAAACAATGGCAGTAAAAACTATTCTGATTCTGATTTTTCTCTCCTCCGCAGAGGTGGGTAGAGTAGCCAGAATTTGTACTCAAGTAAGAGTACTGTTACTTTAGAGATTTATTACTCAAGTAAAAGTAAGGAGTAGTCACCCAAATATTTACTTGAGTAAAAGTAAAAAGTATGTTGTGAAAAAACTACTCAAGTACTGAGTAACTGATGAGTAACATACACACACATATCATATTTATATATATATACATATATATATATATATACATACATTGATATATACAGTATATAATTTATATTTATTTATTTTGCCGTTTTTGTTTACATGTTGAAGGTGTTTTAATGAATATACATGCATGTTTAACACATATAGATTCCTTTCTTTCATGAAGACAAGAATATAAGTTGGTGTATTACCTGATTCTGATGACTTGCATTGATTGTAATCAGACAGTAGTGATGATAACGTCCACATTTTCGAATGGAAGAGAAAAAAAAAGTCTTCCTTTCTGTCCAATACCACATGAAAGTGGTTGGTTTTTGGCATCTTATTTGTCCAGCTTCCATATTTGTTTTTATACACTTTACAAGAAATACATTGGCGGCAAACTCCGTAGCTTGCTAGCTTGTTTGCGCTGGCTTTCGGAGACTCTTATTTTGAAAGCGCAGGCGGGATGGAGCGGCACTTTTATTGTGAAGACAGGAACTGTGTAGTCAGTCTTTAGGCTTTTGACGGGAAGTACGGTTGAAATAAAAAAAGGGTCTTTTTTCCTTCACATTTTTGATTGATTGATTGAAACTTGTATTAGTAGATTGCACAGTACAGTACATATTCCGTACAATTGACCACTAAATGGTAACACCCCAATAAGTTTTTCAACTTGTTTAAGTCAGGTCATGTGACCGCCTGGCTCTGTTTGATTGGTCCAACGTCACCAGTGACTGCATCTGATTGGTGGAACGGAGTGAACGTCACCAGTGACTGTATTTGTTGAAACGCAGGCACTATGAAGGTCTGTCTGACAAACCAAAACAAACAAAGCGTGCATTAACAGATCGATCAAAATTAGTAGCGAGTAGCGAGCTGAATGTAGATAAAAGTAGCGGAGTAAAAGTAGCGTTTCTTCTCTATAAATATACTCAAGTAAAAGTAAAAGTATGTTGCATTAAAACTACTCTTAAAAGTACAATTTATCCCAAAAGTTACTCAAGTAGATGTAACGGAGTAAATGTAGCGCGTTACTACCCACCTCTGCTCCTCCGTCACCAAAATGCCACAAAAAAACAAAAAACAACCTCCGACATTTGACAAGTCTTTGCCTCCTCAGGGTCAGTACTGCGACACCTGTAGCCATGGTGACAGCGACCGCGCCCACCCCATCACCAACGCCGTCGACGGGACGGAGCGATGGTGGCAGAGCCCGCCTCTGTCGCGCAGCACCGACTTCAACCAGGTCAACGTGACGCTCGACCTCGGACAGGTAAGATGCTGGTTTTGTGGCTAAATCCTCTCTCAACCATGCTAAAGTGGACTTCTTCAGCTTTAGCTTGTATTTCTTACCTTCTTCAGACCTGAGAAAAATGCCTCCCTCTTTAGGACCAGCCTTTCTAGATATATAAAGAAGTGTATTTACAACATTAATAATATATACATACTATGCACATATAAAAAAAAGCTTGTTGTGAAAAATGAGTTGGAATTTCACAAGAAAAACGTAGAATTTTGGCAGTATTATTATAAAAGTTGTCATTTTACTCAACGCAAGTCAGAATTTGACAAGAAAAACTGAACATTTGTGCAATATTATGATAAAAGTTGGAATTTTACTCAATGACAGTCGCAATTTTACAAGAATCATTATTTACTTCAAGTTATTATAGTATGTCTCTATATACACTTCTTTTTTTTTAAATTAATTTTGGCCAAAGGGGGCACATTTCAATTTCTTACACACACTTGTTATTTCATATGTTGGCCAGAGGGCGAGCACTTTTAAAAGCGACACACAGTGTAAAAAATCCCTCTTTTTTGGGACCACCCTCATTTTGATGGATATCACCACAAATGAGACATTGTCTATTAGATGCAATGTTATTAATTTATGTCATCACTTGTTCACACCTCCTCATATGGAAAATACTTTTCCTTCTAGATGTCTCAAGTAGTGCAGAAATACAAGAACACACACACACACACATTCTTGTATTTCTTACCTTCTTGAGACCTGAGAAAAATGCCTACCTCTCAAGGACCAGCCTTTCTAGATATATAAAGAAGTGTATTTAAAACATAAATAATATATACATACTATGTAAATATAAAAAAAGCTTGTTGTGAAAAATGAGTTGGAATTTCACAAGAAAAACGTAGAATTTTGGCAGTATTATAATAAAAGTCGTCATTTTACTCAACATAAGTCCAAATTTGACAAGAAAAACTGAACATTTGTGCAATATTATGATAAAAGTTGGAATTTTACTCAATAACAGTCGCAATTTTACAAGAAAAATTTAACATTGTGGCAATTTTATAAAAAGAGTCGTAACTTTACTCGACAAAAGTCACGTTTTTATAAGAAAACTTTAAAAATGTTGGCAATATTATAATAATAATAATCGGAATTTTGCTTGGCAATATTATGACAAAAAGTAATGATTTTGCAAAAAAATTGCAATATTGTGATAAAAGGCAGAATTTTACATGACAAACATGTCACCATTTAGCATCAAAAAGTAATCGTTTTACATAAAAAAGTAATCATTTTATGAGAACATATTGCAATATTACAGAAAGAGAAAGAATATGAGAAATTGTTCCCAATTTTCTAAGAAAAAAGTCGACACATTGTGAGAAAAAGACTGCTTTTAGTTTATTTTTTTATTGTTTTTTAATTTTCATTATTTACTTCAAGTTATTACAGTATGTCTCTGTATACATTTTTTTTTTTAATTAATTTTGGCCAAAGGGGGCACATTTCAATTTCTTACACACACTTGTTATTTCATATGTTGACCAGAGGGCGAGCACTTTTAAAAGCGACACACAGTGTGAAAAATCCCTCTTTTTTGGGACCACCCTCATTTTGATAGATATCACCACAAATGAGACATTGTCTATTAGATGCAATGTTATTAATTTATGTCATCACTTGTTCACACCTCCTCATATGGAAGATACTTTTCCTTCTAGATGTCTCAAGTAGTGTAGAAATACAAGAACACACACACACACATTCTTGTATTTGTTACCTTCTTGAGACCTGAGAAAAATGCCTACCTCTCAAGGACCAGCCTTTCTAGATATATAAAGAAGTGTATTTAAAACATTAATAATATATACATACTATGTAAATATAAAAAAAGCTTGTTGTGAAAAATAAGTTGGAATTTCACAAGAAAAACGTAGAATTTTGGCAGTATTATAATAAAAGTCGTCATTTTACTCAACGCAAGTCAGAATTTGACAAGAAAAACTGAACATTTGTGCAATATTATGATAAAAGTTGGAATTTTACTCAATAACAGTCGCAGTTTTCCAAGAAAAATTTAACATTTTGGCAATTTTATAAAAAGAGTCGTAACTTTACTCGACAAAAGTCACGTTTTTATAAGAAAACTTTAAAAATGTTGGCAATATTATAATAATAATAATCGGAATTTTGCTTGGCAATATTATGACAAAAAGTAATGATTTTGCAAAAAAAATTGCAATATTGTGATAAAAGGCAGAATTTTACATGACAAACATGTCACAATTTAGCATCAAAAAGTAATCATTTTACATAAAAAAGTAATCATTTTATGAGAACATATTGCAATATTACAGAAACAGAAAGAATATGAGAAATTGTTCCCAATTTTCTAAGAAAAAAGTGGACACATTGTGAGAAAAAGACTGCTTTTGGTTTATTTTTAAATTGGTTTTTAATTTTCATTATTTACTTCAAGTTATTACAGTATGTCTCTATATACATTTTTTTTTTTAATTCATTTTGGCCAAAGGGGGAGCATTTCAATTTCTTACACACACTTGTTATTTCATATGTTGACCAGAGGGCGAGCACTTTTAAAAGCGACACAGTGTGAAAAATCCCTCTTTTTTTGGGACCACCCTCATTTTGATAGATATCACCACAAATGAGACATTGTCTATTAGATGCAATGTTATTAATTTATGTCATCACTTGTTCACACCTCCTCATATGGAAGATACTTTTCCTTCTAGATGTCTCAAGTAGTGTAGAAATACAAGAACACACACATACACACACACATTCTTGTATTTGTTACCTTCTTGAGACCTGAGAAAAATGCCTACCTCTTTAGGACCAGCCTTTCTAGATATATAAAGAAGTGTATTTAAAACATAAATAATACATACATACTATGTAAATATAAAGCTTGTTGTGAAAAATGAGTTGGAATTTCACAAGAAAACTTAGAAATTTGGCAGTATTATAATAAAAGTCCTCATTTTACTCAACATAAGTCCAAATTTGACAAGAAAAACTGAACATTTGTGCAATATTATGATAAAAGTTGAAATTGTACTCAATAACAGTTGCAATTTTACAAGAAAAGCTTAACATTTTGGCAATTTTATGAAAAGAGTTGTCATTTTACTCGACAAAAGTCACTATTTTATAAGAAAACATTAAAAATGTTGGCAATATAATAATAATCGGAATTTTGCAAAAAAAAATTGCAATATTGTGATAAAAGGCAAAATTTTACATTACAAATGTCAGCATTTTGCATCAAAAAGTAATAATTTTACATAAAAGAATTATAATTTTTGGAGAAAATATTGCAATATTACAGAAACAGAAAGAATATGAGAAATTGTTCCCAATTTTATGAGAAAAAGTCGACACATTGTGAGAAAAAGACTGCTTTTAGTTATTTTTTAATTTATTTTTGGTTCGTAATTGGTGTCAAAATTCACCTGGCCGTTTTTTTCAGGAATAAATAGCAAAGTCCTTCTTTAGCTTCCGTCTTGTTTTATCATATATTGCTGCCTTTGCACCTGTCAACGTTCACTTTTGTACGCACATTAAATCAACACAAAATCCTGACTTTGGAGCAATGTTCACGGACTCTAGTATTTGGCTCTCTATTAGATGCAATGCTTTTCCGTATTGGGACCAAGATTTCGCTTACTTTTCCTTGTTGGTGTCTCAAGAAGGGTAGACATACAAGAACACACACACACACACACACACACACACACACACACATAGAGGAATACAAACCACATGGCCACTTCATTAGGTACACCGTCTAATGATAAAAATGATGTCGCTAACACATAACCTTCACTTTTGATTGAAGTGCCACACTTTTTCACTTTTGTACGCACATTAAATCAACAAAAAACCCTGACTTTGGAGCAATGTTCACGGACTCTAGTATTTGGCTCTCTGTTAGATGCAATGCTTTTCCGTATTGGGACCAAGATTTCGCTTACTTTTTCTTGTTGGTGTCTCAAGAAGGGTAGAAATACAAGAACACACACACACACACACACACACACACACACACACACACACACAGAGGAATACACACCACATGGTCACTTCATTAGGTACACCATCTAATGATAAAAATGATGTCGCTAACACATAACCTTCACTTTTGATTGAAGTGTCACACTTTTTCACTTTTGTACGCAAATTAAATCAACAAAAAACCCTGACTTTGGAGCAATGTTCACGGACTCTAGTATTTGGCTCTCTATTAGATGCAATGCTTTTCCGTATTGGGACCAAGATTTCGCTTACTTTTCCTTGTTGATGTCTCAAGAAGGGTATAAATACAAGAACACACACACACACACACACACACACACACACACACACACACACACACACACAGAGGAATACACACCACATGTCCACTTCATTAGGTACACCGTCTAATGATAAAAATGATGTCACTAACACATAACCTTCACTTTTGATTGAAGTGTCACACTTTTTCACTTTTGTACGCACATTAAATCAACAAAAAAACCTGACTTTGGAGCAATGTTCACGAACTCTAGTATTTGGCTCTCTATTAGATGCAATGCTTTTCCGTATTGGGACCAAGATTTCGCTTACTTTTCCTTGTTGATGTCTCAAGAAGGGTGGAAATACAAGAGCACACACACACACACACATACACATAGAGGAATACACACCACATGGCCACTTCATTAGGTACACCGTCTAATGATAAAAATGATGTCGCTAACACATAGCCTTCACGTTTGATTGAAGTGTCACACTTTTTCACTTTTGTACGCACATTAAATCAACAAAAAAATCCTGACTTTGGAGCAATGTTCACGGACTCTAGTATTTGGCTCTCTATTAGATGCAATGCTTTTCCGTATTGGGACCAAGATTTCGCTTACTTTTCTTTGTTGGTGTTTCAAGAAGGGTAGAAATACAAGAACACACACACACACACACACACACACACACACACACACATAGAGGAATACACACCACATGGCCACTTCATTAGGTACACCATCTAATGATAAAAATGATGTCGCTAGCACATAACCTTCACTTTTGATTGAAGTGTCACACTTTTTCACTTTTGTACGCACATTAAATCAACAAAAAACCCTGACTTTGGAGCAATGTTCACGGACTCTAGTATTTGGCTCTCTATTAGATGCACTGGTTTTCCGTATTGGGAGCAAGATTTCGCTTACTTTTCCTTGTTGGTGTCTCAAGAAGGGTAGAAATACAAGAACACACACACACACACACACACACACACACACACACACAGAGGAATACACACCACATGGCCACTTCATTAGGTACACCATCTAATGATAAAAATGATGTCGCTAACACATAACCTTCACTTTTGATTGAAGTGTCACACTTTTTAATTTTTGTACGCACATTAAATCAACAAAAAACCCTGACTTTGGAGCAATGTTCACGGACTCTAGTATTTGGCTCTCTATTAGATGCAATGCTTTTCCGTATTGGGACCAAGATTTCGCTTACTTTTCCTTGTTGATGTCTCAAGAAGGGTAGAAATACAAGAACACACACACACACACACACACACACACACACACACACACACACACACACACACACACACACACACACACACACACACACAGGCTTTTATGTTGTCAATGTGACTTCTTTGTGTGCAGCTCTCCTGCTCGAGTGTCCTCATTCATCGCTTTGTGTGTCTGTGTGTGTGTGTGTGTGTCTGAGTGTGTACTTGTCTTCTATTCCGCCATTTGGGTGAAGCTCTCATTGAGTGTGTGTGTGTGTGTGTGTGTGTGTGTGTGTGTGTGTGTGTGTGTGTGTGTGTGTGTGTGTGTGTGTGTGTGTGTGTGTGTGTATACACTGAAGACCCCCCCCATTAAAGAGAGAGAGGAATGTCAGTGAACCTGCCTCAACCTGCAGAGGGGGCGGAGCTTAGACGTCCCCTTCCAACACTTGAAATGTTTGTGTTTCCTGTGGCGTCAGTCCAAATAAATAGAGTACGCGTAAGTAAAGAAACATCCGTAGAAAATGCGTGCGATGAACTGAAATGTCGTAGGAACGTTCTAGACAAGAGCGCGTGGACGTTTGAAATTATTTTGTTATTGTGACAAAGGAAAAACATGAATGAGCAGAATATTTATGTTGACGTTAAAACAATCTGATATGTAATTAGCATGCTACCGCCTAGCAAAATAGCGCTTATTACCAAAAATGCTACGGCAGTTCTACAGTAATTTCACAAGTCCGAGACTACTTCAAATGACGGAAATGGCTGAAATGATGACATGCTAACAGTTGGCATGCTACCACTTAAAAGAGTAAAAGTACCACAAGTTCTTGACATCTAAATTGCCTACATGCTAACGGTTAGCATGTACAACACCTAGCAAAATAGCGCTAAGTACTGAAAATGTTATGGTAGTTCTGTAGTGATTATACATCCTTTCTTTTGGCTGATATTATTTGAAATGGCGAAAAAAAATGGTTAACATGCTAACAGTTAGCATGTAAAACATTTAGCAAAAGAGCGGTAAGTACTGAAAATGTTATGGTAGTTCTGTAGTGATTTTACATCCTTTCTTTTGGCTGATATGTTTTGAAATGGCGAAAAAAAAATGGCTAGCATGCTAACAGTTAGCATGTAAAACATTTAGCAAAATAGCGGTAAGTACTGAAAATGTTATGGTAGTTCTGTAGTGATTTTACATCCTTTCTTTTGGCTGATATGTTTTAAAATGGCGAAAAAAAATTGCTAGCATGCTAACAGTTAGCATGTAAAACATTTAGCAAAATAGCGCTAAGTACTGAGAATGCTATGGTAGTTCTGTAGTGATTTTACATCCTTTCTTTTGGCTGATATTTCAAATGGTGAAAAAAATTGCTAACATGCTAACAGTTAGTATGTAAAACATTTAGCAAAATAGCGCTAAGTACTGAAAATGTTATGGTAGTTCTGTAGTGATTTAACATCCTTTCTTTTGGCTTATATTATTTCAAATGGGGAAAAAAATTGCTAACATGCTAACAGTTAGCATGTAAAACATTTAGCAAAATAGCGCTAAGTACTGAAAATGTTATGGTAGTTCTGTAGTGATTTTACATCCTTTCTTTTGGCTGATATTATTTCATATGGCGAAAAAAAATTGCTAACATGCTAACAGTTAGCATGTAAAACATTTAGCAAAATAGCGCTAAGTACTGAGAATGCTATGGTAGTTTTGTAGTGGTTTTACATCCTTTATTATGACGTATATTATTTCAAATCGCGAAAAAAATTGCTAACATGCTAACAGTTAGCATGTAAAACACCTAGCAAAATAGCGCTAAGTACTGAAATTGTTATGGTAGTTCTGTAGTGATTATACATCCTTTCTTTTGGCTGATATTATTTGAAATGGCAAAAAAAAATTGTTAACATGCTAACAGTTAGCATGTAAAACATTTAGCAAAATAGCGCTAAGTACTGAAAATGTTATGGTAATTCTGTAGTGATTATACATCATTTCTTTTGGCTGATATTATTTGAAATGGTAAAAAAAATTGCTAACATGCTAACAATTAGTAAGTAAAACACCTATTAAAATAGCGCAAAGTACTGAGAATGCTATGGTAGTTTTGTAGTGGTTTTACATCCTTTATTTTGACGTATATTATTTCAAATGGCGAAAAAAATTGCTAACATGCTAACAGTTAGCATGTAAAACACCTAGCAAAATAGCGCTAAGTACTGAAAATGTTATGGTAGTTCTGTAGTGATTATACATCCTTTCTTTTGGCTGATATTATTTGAAATGGCGAAAAAAAATTGTTAACATGCTAACAGTTAGCATGTAAAACATTTAGCAAAATAGCACTAAGTACTGAAAATGTTATGGTAGTTCTGTAGTGATTTTACATCCTTTCTTTTGCCTTATATTATTTCATATGGCGAAAAAAAATTGCTAACAGTTAGCATGTAAAACATTTAGCAAAATAGCGCTAAGTGCTGAGAATGCTATGGTAGTTCTGTAGTGATTTTACATCCTTTCTTTTGGCTTATATTATTTCAAATGGCGAAAAAAATTGCTTACAGTTACCATGTAAAACACCTATCAAAATAGTGCTAAGTACTGAAAATGTTATGGTAGTTCTGTAGTGATTTTACATCCTTTCTTTTGGCTGATATGATTTGAAATGGCGAAAAAAAAAGTTGCTAGCATGCTAACAGTTAGCATGTAAAACATTTAGCAAAATAGCGGTAAGTACTGAAAATGTTTTGGTAGTTCTGTAGTGATTTTACATCCTTTCTTTTGGCTGATATTATTCCAAATGACGAAAAAAATTGATAACATGCTAACAGTTAGCATGTAAAACATTTAGCAAAATAGCGGTAAGTACTGAAAATGTTATGGTAGTTCTGTAGTGATTTTACATCCTTTCTTTTGGCTGATATGATTTGAAATGGCGAAAAAAAAATTGCTAGTATGCTAACAGTTAGCATGTATAACATTTAGCAAAATAGCGCTAAGTACTGAAAATGTTATGGTAGTTCTGTAGTGATTTTACATCCTTTCTTTTGACGTATATTATTTCAAATGGCGAAAAAAATTGCTAACATGCTAACAGTTAGCATGTAAAACATTTAGCAAAATAGCGCTACGTACTGAAAATGTTGTGGTAGTTCTGTAGTGATTTTACATCCTTTCTTTTGGCTTATATTATTTCATATGGCGAAAAAAATTGCTAACATGCTAACAGTTAGCATGTAAAACATTTAGCAAAATAGCGCTAAGTGCTGAGAATGCTATGGTAGTTCTGTAGTGATTTTACATCCTTTCTTTTGGCTTATATTATTTCAAATGGTGAAAAAAATTGCTTACAGTTAGCATGTAAAACACCTATCAAAATAGTGCTAAGTACTGAAAATGTTATGGTAGTTCTGTAGTGATTTTACATCCTTTCTTTTGGCTGATATGATTTGAAATGGCGAAAAAAAAAATTGCTAGCATGCTAACAGTTAGCATGTAAAACATTTAGCAAAATAGCGGTACGTACTGAAAATGTTTTGGTAGTTCTGTAGTGATTTTACATCCTTTCTTTTGGCTGATATTATTCCAAATGACGAAAAAAATTGATAACATGCTAACAGTTAGCATGTAAAACATTTAGCAAAATAGCGGTAAGTACTGAAAATGTTATGGTAGTTCTGTAGTGATTTTACATCCTTTCTTTTGGCTGATATGATTTGAAATGGCGAAAAAAAAATTGCTAGCATGCTAACAGTTAGCATGTATAACATTTAGCAAAATAGTGCTAAGTACTGAAAATGTTATGGTAGTTCTGTAGTGATTTTACATCCTTTCTTTTGACGTATATTATTTCAAATGGCGAAAAAAATTGCTAACATGCTAACAGTTAGCATGTAAAACATTTAGCAAAATAGCGCTACGTACTGAAAATGTTGTGGTAGTTCTGTAGTGATTTTACATCATTTCTTTTGGCTGATATTATTTCAAATGACAAAAATTACTAAAATGCTAATAGTTGGCATGTTAACACCTAGCAAAGTATCACTAAATTCAAAGAAATTCTAGGAAAGTTCTATAGTAACTTTACATCATGCCGTTTGGCTTATTTTATTTGCAAATTACGAAAATTGCTAACATGCTAACAGTTGGCATGTTAATGTAACACCTCGCAAAAATGCGCTAAGTACTGAAAATGCTATGGTAGTTCTATAGTGATTTTAAATCATGCTAGCTTATATTATTTATAATGACGAAAATTGCTAAAATGCTAACAGTTGGCATGATAATACATTAATTACATACCTTATATTAATACATTAATTACATACCTTATATTAATACATTAATTACATTCCTTATATTAATACATTAATTACATTCTTTATATTAATACATTAATTACATACCTTATATTAATACATTAATTACATACCTTATATTAACACATTAATTACATACCTTATATTAATACATTAATTAAATACCTTATATTAATACATTAATTACATACCTTATATTAATACATTAATTACATTCCTTATATTAATACATTAATTACATTCTTTATATTAATACATTAATTACATACCTTATATTAACACATGAATTACATACATTATATTAATACATTAATTAAATACCTTATATTAATACATTAATTACATACCTTATATTAACACATTAATTACATACCTTATATTAATACATGAATTACATACCTTATATTAACACATTAATTACATACCTTATATTAATACATTAATTACATACCTTATATTAATACGTTAATTACATACCTTATATTAATACATTAATTACATACCTTATATTAATACATTAATTACATACCTTATATTAATACATTAATTACATACATTATATTAATACATTAATTACATACCTTATATTAATACATTAATTACATACCTTATATTAATACATTAATTACATACTTTATATTAATACATTAATTACATACCTTATATTAATACATTAATTACATACCTTATATTAACACATGAATTACATACCTTATATTAACACATGAATTACATACCTTATATTAACACATTAATTACATACCTTATATTAACACATTAATTACATACCTTATATTAACACATTAATTACATACCTTATATTAATACATTAATTACATACCTTATATTAACACATTAATTACATACCTTATATTAATACATGAATTACATACCTTATATTAATACATTAATTTCATACCTTATATTAACACATTAATTACATACCTTATATTAATACATTAATTACATACCTTATATTAATACATTAATTACATACTTTATATTAATACATTAATTACATACCTTATATTAATACATTAATTACATACCTTATATTAATACATTAATTACATACTTTATATTAATACATTAATTACATACCTTATATTAATACATTAATTACATACCTTATATTAACACATTAATTACATACCTTATATTAATACATTAATTAAATACCTTATATTAATACATTAATTACATACCTTATATTAATACATTAATTACATTCCTTATATTAATACATTAATTACATTCTTTATATTAATACATTAATTACATACCTTATATTAATACATTAATTACATACATTAATACATCAATTACATACCTTATATTAATACATTAATTACATACCTTATATTAATACATTAATTACATACATTAATACATTAATTACATACCTTATATTAATACATCAATTACATACCTTATATTAATACATTAATTACATACCTTATATTAATACATTAATTACATACCTTATATTAATACATTAATTACATACCTTATATTAATACATTAATTACACACCTTATATTAATACATTAATTACATACCTTATATTAATACATTAATTACATACTTTATATTAATACATTAATTACATACATTATATTAATACATTAATTACACACCTTATATTAATACATTAATTACATACTTTATATTAATACATTAATTACATACTTTATATTAATACATTAATTACATACCTTATATTAATACATTAATTACATACCTTATATTAATACATTAATTACATACTTTATATTAATACATTAATTACATACCTTATATTAATACATCAATTACATACTTTATATTAATACATTAATTACATACCTTATATTAACACATTAATTACATACCTTATATTAATACATTAATTACATACTTTATATTTATACATTAATTACATACCTTATATTAATACATGAATTACATACCTTATATTAATACATTAATTACATACCTTTTATTAATACATTAATTACATACCTTATATTAATACATTAATTACATACCTTATATTAACACATTAATTACATACCTTATATTAACACATTAATTACATACCTTATATTAATACATTAATTACATACCTTATATTAATACATCAATTACATACCTTATATTAATACATTAATTACACACCTTATATTAATACATTAATTACATACCTTATATTAATACATTAATTACATACCTTATATTAACACATTAAGTACATACCTTATATTAATACATTAATTACATACATTATATTAATACATTAATTACATACCTTATATTAATACATGAATTACATACCTTATATTAACACATTAATTACATACCATATATTAATACATTAATTACATACTTTATATTAATACATTAATTACATACCTTATATTAACACATTAATTACATACCTTATACTAATACATTAATTACATACATTATATTAATACATGAATTACATACCTTATATTAATACATTAATTACATACCTTATATTAATACATTAATTACATACCTTATATTAATACCTTATATTAGTCAATTACAAAACTTGCTGACTTGCTAACAGTTGGCAAAATAGCGCTGGAAACGAAAAGTGGAAAAAACCCTAATTTATCTGTTGGTGACAGTTTATTTTAAGATGTATAGCGAAGCCTGCCTTTGGCCCTTATACATGTTATTGTTCCAACCACCTCACCTTCTGACAAAAGTTTTTGTTCACCGAGCTTGGGAGAGAAACATCATGCTAGATGATCAAGCCTGCGACTGACGGATTGTCGGCAGCGTTTTATTTTAAGATGTGCGGTGAAGCCTGCTGCCACTCCCAAGTAGCATTGTTGCCAATAATGTTGATGTGGCCCTTAAGGCTCAAAGTGGCGTCCCCGTAGATGATCTTCAGTAGCCGGCGTTTGTTCTCGTTAGGCGGACACCACTTCCTGTTGGGTTGGCAGCACAGTGTGGTGTGTCCATTGTTCAAGTGCACTTACTGTACATGTGCCAGCTGAGCACTTCCTGTCATTGAGGTCCAAACATGTTGTTGCTAGTCAACACGTGACAGGGTGTGTTTAGTCTTTGTGCCTCCTCACAGTCCTCAGGTGTGTGTTATCTCCTGTGCTACATCTTACCTGCACTCAGCCGGGACCTTTGATGTCTAGCATAACAACCCTAGACATCTTATAAGACTTATAGACGCAGCATTGGCTGCTGTGACGCCAGAAATGGGGCCGCCATCTTGAAGTGGTGATGAGGAGCCTGAACTCACAGTTGACAGGTAGAAAACAAATATGTTAAACTGACAGTTGACAGGTAGAAAACAAAGATGCTAAACTGACAGTTGACAGGTAGAAAACAAAGATGCTAAACTGACAGTTGACAGGTAGAAAACAAAGATGCTAAACTGACAGTTGACAGGTAGAAAACAAAGATACTAAACTGACAGTTGACAGGTAGAAAACAAAGATGCTAAACTGACAGTTGACAGGTAGAAAACAAAGATGCTAACCTGACAGTTGACAGGTAGAAAACAAAGATGCTAAACTAACAGTTGACAGGTAGAACACAAATATGTTAAACTGACAGTTGACAGGTAGAAAACAAAGATGCTAAACTGACAGTTGACAGGTAGAAAACAGAGATGCTAAACTGACAGTTGACAGGTAGAAAACAAAGATGCTAAACTGACAGTTGACAGGTAGAAAACAAAGATGCTAAACTGACAGTTGACAGGTAGAAAACAAAGATTCTAAGCTGACAGTTAACAGGTAGAAAACAAAGATGCTAAACTGACAGTTGACAGGTAGAAAACAAAGATGCTAAACTGACAGTTGACAGGTAGAAAACAAAGATGCTAAACTGACAGTTGACAGGTAGAAAACAAAGATGCTAAACTGACAGTTGACAGGTAGAAAACAAAGATGCTAAACTGACAGTTGACAGGTAAAAAACAAAATATGCTAAACTAACAGTTGACAGGTAGAAAACAAAGATGCTAAACTGACAGTTGACAGGTAGAAAACCAAGATGCTAAACTGACAGTTGACAGGTAGAAAACAAAGATGCTAAACTGACAGTTGACAGGTAGAAAACAAAGATGCTAAACTGACTGTTGACAGGTAGAAAACAAAGATGCTAAACTGACAGTTGACAGGTAGAAAACAAAGATGCTAAACTGACAGTTAACAGGTAGAAAACAAAGATGCTAAACTAACAGTTGACAGGTAGAAAACAAAGATGCTAAACAGACAGTTGACAGGTAGAAAACAAAGATGCTAAACTGACAGTTGACAGGTAGAAAACAAAGATGCTAAACTGACAATTGACAGGTAGAAAACAAAGATGCTAAACTGACAGTTGACAGGTAGAAAACAAAGATGCTAAACTGACAGTTGACAGGTAGAAAACAAAGATGCTAAACTGACAGTTGACAGATAGAAAACAAAGATGCTAAACTGACAGTTGACAGGCAGAACATAAAGATGCTAAACTGACAGTTGATAGGCAGAAAACAAAGATGCTAAACTGACAGTTGACAGTCAGAACACAAAGATGCTAAACTGACAGTTGACAGGTAGAAAACAAAGATGCTAAACTGACAGTTGACAGGTAGAACACAAATATGCTAAACAGACAGTTGACAGGTAGAAAACAAAGATGCTAAACTGACAGTTGACAGGTAGAAAACAAAGATGCTAAACAGACAGTTGACAGGTAGAAAACAAAGATGCTAAACTGACAGTTGACAGGTAGAAAACAAAGATGTTAAACTGACAGTTGACAGGCAGAAAACAAAGATGCTAAACTGACAGTTGACAGGTAGAAAACAAAGATGCTTAACTGACAGTTGACAGGTAGAAAACAAAGATGCTAAACTGACAGTTGACAGGTAGAAAACAAAGATGCTAAACTGACAGTTGACAGGTAGAAAACAAAGATACTAAACTGACAGTTGACAGGTAGAAAACAAAGATGCTAAACTGACAGTTGACAGGTAGAAAACAAAGATGCTAACCTGACAGTTGACAGGTAGAAAACAAAGATGCTAAACTAACAGTTGACAGGTAGAACACAAATATGTTAAACTGACAGTTGACAGGTAGAAAACAAAGATGCTAAACTGACAGTTGACAGGTAGAAAACAGAGATGCTAAACTGACAGTTGACAGGTAGAAAACAAAGATGCTAAACTGACAGTTGACAGGTAGAAAACAAAGATGCTAAACTGACAGTTGACAGGTAGAAAACAAAGATTCTAAGCTGACAGTTAACAGGTAGAAAACAAAGATGCTAAACTGACAGTTGACAGGTAGAAAACAAAGATGCTAAACTGACAGTTGACAGGTAGAAAACAAAGATGCTAAACTGACAGTTGACAGGTAGAAAACAAAGATGCTAAACTGACAGTTGACAGGTAGAAAACAAAGATGCTAAACTGACAGTTGACAGGTAAAAAACAAAATATGCTAAACTAACAGTTGACAGGTAGAAAACAAAGATGCTAAACTGACAGTTGACAGGTAGAAAACCAAGATGCTAAACTGACAGTTGACAGGTAAAAAAACAAAGATGCTAAACTGACAGTTGACAGGTAGAAAACAAAGATGCTAAACTGACTGTTGACAGGTAGAAAACAAAGATGCTAAACTGACAGTTGACAGGTAGAAAACAAAGATGCTAAACTGACAGTTGACAGGTAGAAAACAGAGATGCTAAACTGACAGTTGACAGGTAGAAAACAAAGATGCTAAACTGACAGTTGACAGGCAGAACATAAAGATGCTAAACTGACAGTTGATAGGCAGAAAACAAAGATGCTAAACTGACAGTTGACAGGCAGAACACAAAGATGCTAAACTGACAGTTGACAGGTAGAAAACAAAGATGCTAAACTGACAGTTGACAGGTAGAAAACCAAGATGCTAAACTGACAGTTGACAGGTAGAAAACAAAGATGCTAAACTGACAGTTGACAGGCAGAACACAAAGATGCTAAACTGACAATTGACAGGCAGAAAACAAAGATGCTAAACTGACAGTTGACAGGTAGAAAACCAAGATGCTAAACTGACAGTTGACAGGTAAAAAAACAAAGATGCTAAACAGACAGTTGACAGGTAGAAAACAAAGATGCTAAACTGACAGTTGACAGGTAGAAAACAAAGATGTTAAACTGACAGTTGACAGGCAGAAAACAAAGATGCTAAACTGACAGTTGACAGGTAGAAAACCAAGATGCTAAACTGACAGTTGACAGGTAGAAAACCAAGATGCTAAACTGACAGTTGACAGGTAGAAAACAAAGATGCTTAACTGACAGTTAGAAAACAAAGATGCTAAACTAACAGTTGACAGGTAGAAAACAAAGATGCTAAACTGACAGTTGACAGGTAGAAAACAAAGATGCTAAACTGATAGTTGACAGGTAGAAAACCAAGATGCTAAACTGACAGTTGACAGGCAGAAAACAAAGATGCTAAACTGACAGTTGACAGGTAGAAAACAAAGATGCTAAACTGACAGTCATCACACAAGTTAATCATCAGAGTATATACATTGAATTATTGACATTATTTACAATCTGGGGGGTGGAATGAGGAGGGTTTCAGAGAAATGGACATTGAAACAGTGTAGGTGTGACTTGGTAGGATATGTACAGCGAGCAGAGAACATAGTGAGTTCAGATATCATAAGGACAATTATATACATTAGGTTCAAGGTTCAAGGGTTTTATTGGTCACATGCAGAGTACACCACAGTGAAATGCTCTTCAGATATTGCGTACAGTGGGATCCAAACACTAGTTGCTGAATCTAATACACTAAATACAACAATTTGAATAGCTCTGATGTACATTCATTACAAGACAATACGTTGCACAATAAGTCCCAGTAGTTATGGTAGAAGTATCAGTACAAGTAAAAGTACAGTAGTCACATACAGTACCAGTACAATATCAAATAGTATAACAGTATATACAGTATAGGAAGTAATAAATATGAAGGTGTCTACAGTTCTTTTGTCAGTTGAGTAGTATGAACAAACAGTATGACTTCTTTATACTCTTGTTTTTACATTATTTACAGTCAGTGAATAAAGAGTATTGTAGTCTGGTAATTACAGTGGCAAGTAAAGTGATTCTTGTGCAATTGTGATAAGTGTTACTCAGCGGTGCAGTTGAGCAGTCTGCTCCTGACAAATTAATTGCACTGATCACCACTCCAAGATGGCGGCCCCGCGTCTCATCAGCGCCAGTAAACAGTAGCGCTCCATGCTGCATACCCTTAGAACATGTCTGTGATTAACACCTACTACCACATCTAGCATGCTACATTGAGCTTGGTGTTAGCATATTTCACTCTGTTTCAGCGCACTAATGACCTTTTTATGCTTGTTTTGCTTTTTTGTTTACGTTTGAATGGACTTTCCTAGCATTAACCTGTTTGTGCCTTGTTTGTAGTAGGGCTAGACCAGGGGTGGCCACACCCTTTTCTGCAGGCCAGCTCCTTTCCAATGTAGCAAGTGGAGGGGATCATTCATATACATCATTGATGTTGATGAAAGAGAGTTAAAGGTGTTTAATGATAATACAAGCATGTTTCTTTCATGAAGACAAGAATATAAGTTGCTATGATTGTGATGACTTGCACTGATTGGAATCAGACAGTAGTGATGATAACATCCACATAGAATCAGACAGTAGTGATGATAACATCCACATAGAATCAGACAGTAGTGATGATAACATCCACATAGAATCAGACAGTAGTGATGATAACATCCACATAGAATCAGACAGTAGTGATGATAACCTCCACATAGAATCAGACAGTAGTGATGATAACATCCACATAGAATCAGACAGTAGTGATGATAACATCCACATAGAATCAGACAGTAGTGATGATAACCTCCACATAGAATCAGACAGTAGTGATGATAACCTCCACATAGAATCAGACAGTAGTGATGATAACCTCCACATAGAATCAGACAGTAGTGATGATAACCTCCACATAGAATCAGACAATAGTGATGATAACCTCCACATAGAATCAGACAGTAGTGATGATAACCTCCACATAGAATCAGACAGTAGTGATGATAACATCCACATAGAATCAGACAGTAGTGATGATAACCTCCACATAGAATCAGACAGTAGTGATGATAACCTCCACATAGAATCAGACAGTAGTGATGATAACCTCCACATAGAATCAGACAGTAGTGATGATAACCTCCACATAGAATCAGACAATAGTGATGATAACCTCCACATAGAATCAGACAGTAGTGATGATAACCTCCACATAGAATCAGACAGTAGTGATGATAACCTCCACATAGAATCAGACAATAGTGATGATAACCTCCACATAGAATCAGACAGTAGTGATGATAACCTCCACATAGAATCAGACAGTAGTGATGATAACATCCACATAGAATCAGACAGTAGTGATGATAACATCCACATAGAATCAGACAGTAGTGATGATAACATCCACATAGAATCAGACAGTAGTGATGATAACATCCACATAGAATCAGACAGTAGTGATGATAACCTCCACATAGAATCAGACAGTAGTGATGATAACATCCACATAGAATCAGACAGTAGTGATGATAACATCCACATAGAATCAGACAGTAGTGATGATAACCTCCACATAGAATCAGACAGTAGTGATGATAACCTCCACATAGAATCAGACAGTAGTGATGATAACCTCCACATAGAATCAGACAGTAGTGATGATAACCTCCACATAGAATCAGACAATAGTGATGATAACCTCCACATAGAATCAGACAGTAGTGATGATAACCTCCACATAGAATCAGACAGTAGTGATGATAACATCCACATAGAATCAGACAGTAGTGATGATAACATCCACATAGAATCAGACAGTAGTGATGATAACATCCACATAGAATCAGACAGTAGTGATGATAACATCCACATAGAATCAGACAGTAGTGATAATAACCTCCACATTTTACAATGGAGGAGAAAAACGTCCTCTTTTCTGTCCAATACCACATGAAAGTTTGTCCAGCATCCATTCTCCTTTTTATGCACTTTACAAGAAATACATTGGCGGCAAAATCCGTCGCTTGGTAGCTTTCCGAGACTCTTATTTTTTTAGCGCAGTCAGGATGGAGCAGGGCTTTTATTGTGAAGACAGGAACTGTGCAGTTGATCTTTAGAGTTTTGACAGTACGAATGAAATAAAAAGTGTTTCCCGCCTTCCTGTCGGTCGTTCTCACAAGACCCTCGGGTTTTTTTAATGCCTGGCTGGTGATGGACTGACACACCCTCCACCATCCACTTACACACCCTCCACCATCCACTGACACACCCTCCACCATCCACTGACACACCCTCCACCATCCACTGACACACCCTCCACCATCCACTTACACACCCTCCACCATCCACTGACACACCCTCCACCATCCACTGACACACCCTCCACCATCCACTGACACACCCTCCACCATCCACTGACTCACTCGCCACCATCCACTGACACACCCTCCCCCATCCACTGACACACCCTCCACCATCTACTGACACACCCTCCGCCATCCACTGACACACCCTCCACCATCCACTGACACACCCTCCACCATCCACTGACACACCCTCCATTAACCACTGACACACCCTCCGCCATCCACTGACACACCCTCCGCCATCCACTGACACACCCTCCACCATCCACTGACACACCCTCCACCATCCACTGACACCCTCCACCATCCACTGACACACCATCCACTGACACACCCTCCACCATTCACTGACTCACTCGCCACCATCCACTGACACACCCTCCACCATCCACTGACTCACTTGCCACCATCCACTGACACACCCTCCACCATCCACTGACTCACTCGCCACCATCCACTGACACACCCTCCCCCATCCACTGACACACCCTCCACCCTCCACCATCTACTGACACACCCTCCGCCATCCACTGACACACCCTCCGCCATCCACTGACACACCCTCCACCATCCACTGACACACCCTCCACCATCCACTGACACACCCTCCATTAACCACTGACACACCCTCCGCCATCCACTGACACACCCTCCGCCATCCACTGACACACCCTCCACCATCCACTGACACACCATCCACCATCCACTGACACCCTCCACCATCCACTGACACACCATCCACTGACACACCCTCCACCATTCACTGACTCACTCGCCACCATCCACTGACACACCCTCCACCATCCACTGACACACCCTCCGCCATCCACTGACACACCCTCCGCCATCCACTGACACACCCTCCGCCATCCACTGACACACCCTCCACCATCCACTGACACACCCTCCACCATCCACTGACACACCCTCCACCATCCACTGACTCACTCGCCACCATCCACTGACACACCCTCCACCATCCACTGACACACCCTCCGCCATCCACTGACACACCCTCCACCATCCACTGACACACCCTCCACCATCCACTGACACACCCTCCACCATCCACTGACTCACTCGCCACCATCCACTGACACACCCTCCACCATCCACTGACACACCCTCCGCCATCCACTGACACACCCTCCACCATCCACTGACACCCCCTCCACCATCCTCTGACACACCATCCTCTGACACACCCTCCACCATCCACTGACACACCCTCCACCATCCACTGACACACCCTCCACCATCCACTGACACACCCTCCATTAACCACTGACACACCCTCCGCCATCCACTGACACACCCTCCGCCATCCACTGACACACCCTCCACCATCCACTGACACACCATCCACCATCCACTGACACCCTCCACCATCCACTGACACACCATCCACTGACACACCCTCCACCATTCACTGACTCACTCGCCACCATCCACTGACACACCCTCCCCCATCCACTGACACACCCTCCACCATCCACTGACACACCCTCCACCATCCACTGACTCACCCTCCACCATCCACTGACACACCCTCCATCATCCACTGACACACCCTCCACCATCCACTGACACACCCTCCATTAACCACTGACACACCCTCCACCATCCACTGACACACCCTCCACCATCCACTGACACACCCTCCACCATCCACTGACACACCCTCCACTATCCACTGACACACCCTCCACCATCCACTGACACACCCTCCACCATCCACTGACACACCCTCCACCATCCACTGACACACCATCCACTGACACACCCTCCACCATCCACTGACACACCTTCCACCATCCACTGACACACCCTCCACCATCCACTGACACACCCTCCACCATCCACTGACACACCCTCCACTATCCACTGACACACCCTCCACCATCCACTGACACACCCTCCGCCATCCACTGACACACGCCCAAAGATTCACAGCCTGAGTTGTTTTTAATATTTAATAGTTTTTACTTGCTGTTGTTCATTCAAAAATAATCAGGATAATTACTTTTGCTTATTCAATCATTCAAATGTAATGTTATTTGGAAAATGTTCAAACTTCACCAGCAGACATTTCTGCTCGAGGGGTCAACGGTCCAAAAGGAGTTGGAAGACGCACGCACCCCTGTGCCATAAGCAGCATCCTTAGCTTTTCTTAGGTGTGTTGTGTCTGCTGTTTAGTACATTTAGGATGTTTATCTTCTTGCTCTTTGCTTTTGTGTCAGGAGTCTTTGCTAGCGTAGCATTTCTTCACTTCTTCTACATCACTTGTCTTTTCTGGCGCTTTTTTTTTTTCCAAGGTTTGACATGCGTGCGCACATCTATCACTTTCATCCTGTGCAGCGGCTCGGACACGCTTGGCCTTAATAGGAGATTTGTGTCTCAGAAGCCAGTTGGTCTTCTTTCTTGAGGAAAAACACTGGGAGGATGATGACGGGTGGAAAGATGAAGGAGCAGCTGAGGTCAGCGCTTCTGTTTCAGGGCTAAAAGGTGGACGTGCATTCAAAGGCTTCAGCGTTAAGTCTAATGTACACACACTTTATGAGCTTCTTTGCCTGAGCTGTGCTCCGAAACAAGCTAAAAATAACATTTGTCTGCCAGCAATAGGTGGCGCTATAACCAACCAAGTTGCCAGGTTGTGTAAATGGTAAATAAAAAGAGAATACAACAACTTATATTCAATTGAATAGACTGCAAAGACAAGATGTTTCATGTTCACACTCAGAAACTTTCTTATTTGTTGCAAATATTAGCTCATTTGGAATTTGATGCCTGCAACATGTTTTAAAAAAAGCTGGCACAAGTGGCAAAAAAGAGTGAGAGAGTTGAGGAATGCTCATCAAAGACTTATTTGGAACATCCCACAGGCTAATTGGGAACAGGTGGGTGCCATGATTGGGTATTTCCATGAAATGCTCAGTCATTCACAAACAAGGACGGGGGCGAGGGTCACCACTTTGTCAACAAATGCCTGAGCAAATTGTTTAAAGAACAACATTTCTCAACCAAGGAATTGAGGGATTTCACCATCTACGCTCCGTAATATCATCAAAAGGTTCAGAGAATGTGGAGAAATCACTGCACGTAAGCCATGATATTACACACCTTGGATCCCTCAGGCGGCACTGCATCAAAAAAACGACATCAGTGTGTGAAGGATATCACCACATGGGCTCAGGAACACTTCAGAAAACCACTGTCAGTAACTACAGTTGGCCGTTACATCTGTAAGTGCAAGTTAAAACTCTACTATGCAAAGCCAAAGCCATTTATCAACAACACCCAGAAACGTTGCCGGCTTCTCTGGGCCCGAGCTCATCTAAGATGGACTGATGCAAAGTGGAAAAGTGTTCTGTGGTCTGACGAGTCCACATTTCAAATTGTTTTTTGGAAACTGTGGACGTCGTGTCCTCCGGACCAAAGAGGAAAAGAACCATCCGGATTGTTCTAGGGTGAAAGAGAATCTGGAGAAATCACTGCACGTAAGCAGCTAAGCCCGTGACCTTGGATCCCTCAGGCTGTACTGCATCAAAAAAACGACATCAGTGTGTGAAGGATATCACCACATGGGCTCAGGAACACTTCAGAAAACCACTGTCAGTAACTACAGTTGATCGCTACATCTGTAAGTGCAAGTTAAAACTCTACTATGCAAAGCCAAAGCCATTTATCAACAACACCCAGAAACGTTGCCGGCTTCTCTGGGCCCGAGCTCATCTAAGATGGACTGATGCAAAGTGGAAAAGTGTTCTGTGGTCTGACGAGTCCACATTTCAAATTGTTTTTTGGAAACTGTGGACGTCGTGTCCTCCGGACCAAAGAGGAAAAGAACCATCCGGATTGTTCTAGGGTGAAAGAGAATCTGGAGAAATCACTGCACGTAAGCAGCTAAGCCCGTGACCTTGGATCCCTCAGGCTGTACTGCATCAAAAAAACGACATCAGTGTGTGAAGGATATCACCACATGGGCTCAGGAACACTTCAGAAAACCACTGTCAGTAACTACAGTTGATCGCTACATCTGTAAGTGCAAGTTAAAACTCTACTATGCAAAGCCAAAGCCATTTATCAACAACACCCAGAAACGTTGCCGGCTTCTCTGGGCCCGAGCTCATCTAAGATGGACTGATGCAAAGTGGAAAAGTGTTCTGTGGTCTGACGAGTCCACATTTCAAATTGTTTTTGGAAACTGTGGACCAAAGAGGAAAAGAACCATCCGGACTGTTCTAGGGTGAAAGTGTAAAAGGCAGCATGTGTGATGGTATGGGGGTGTATTAGTGGCCAAGACATGGGTAACTTACACATCTGTGAAGGCACCATTAATGCTGAAAGGTACATACAGGTTTTGGAGCAACATATGTTGCCATCCAAGCAACGTTATCATGGACGCCCCTGCTTATTTCAGCAAGACGATGCCATTGAAAATGTGTGTTGCAATATGAAGGCTAAAATATGAGAAGGGAGACTGTTGAACAACTTAAGCTGTACATCAAGCAAGAATGGGAAAGAATTCCACTTCAAAAATGTGTCTCCTCAGTTCCCAAACCTTTACTGAGTGTTGTTAAAAGGAAAGGCCATGTAACACAGTGGTAAAAATGCCTTTTTTGCAATGTGTTGCTGCCATTAAATTCTAACTTCATGATTATTTGCAAAGTTTGTCCGTGTGAACATGAAATATCTTGTCTTTGCAGTCTATTCAATTGAATATAAGTTGAAAAGGATTTGTTGTATTCTCTTTTTATTTACCATTTACACAACCTGACAACTTCACTGCTTTTGAGCTTTGTAGAAGCATTTTAGCAGCCCAAAAGAATTTGGGACAACTTCATTTTGTGGTAGCGTGCTAGCTGTGTTGGGTTAAAAAAAAAAAAAAGTTGTATTCTTTCCATGTCGTCACGTTCCGAAACTTTGAATTCTTAATCCAGTCCAGACTTGTTAGCTCTCTTCTCAGAGGTCAAGAGCTCAAGTGTTAGCATTAGCCCGCCCCTGCGACCTCTGTTTGATGCCGTAGTGACCCCGGCCTGAGACTCAACTTAGCACAATAGCATTTATCTGGCCATTGTGTGCTTGTTTGAGCCCCTCGGCAGAGAGCAAACATGACGCACCTCGCTAGTCTCTAGCCTTTAGCATGTCGCCCAAATGTGATGAAAAGTCACAAAAGGAATCCAGGATCATTCTGAAAAATCATTGTTAGCACACTTAGCATGGCGCGCTAGCCACATGGCAAGGCAACTTTATTAACATAGCACCTTTACAACCATTTTTAAATTGGACCAATAATAGATTATAGATTTTATTTGTAAAAAAGCACTTTACATTGAGTAAACAACCTCAAAGTGCTACAGTGTATTAAAAAAATAAAATAAAATGATAATAAAAATAAATTAAAAAAAATAAAAACTAGAACACCCAAATAGCTAAAACTAGTATGCATATATGTAAAAAAAAAAACGCTTTTTAAAGCCTTTTTTAAAAGCATCCACAGTCTGTGGTGCCCTCAGGTGGTCAGGGAGAGCGTTCCACAGACTGGGAGCGGCGGAGCAGAAAGCCCGGCTTCCCATTGTTCGTAGCTTTGTCCTCGGAGGTTAGCCTGTCCGGAGCGCAGGTGTGGTGTGGAGGATTTGGTGGTGAGCAGTTCTTTGAGGTAGAGGGGGGGCAAAAGTGCTTTACAGGTTAAAAAGCATAAAGCAAAGAACAAAAACAAACAAAGAACATAAATAATGCATAAACTAAACAAGATAGTGCAAAATAAATACGGTGAAAGGGTTCGGATAAAAAGTAAAATTGCAAGATAAAAATAATGAAAGTGAAATAATAAAAGTGCGATAAATTGGAAAAAAAAAAAGTCAGTTTTTGTGAATTTGCTATCATTTGATCAGATGAAAGTACACCATGATTAATACTTTGTACTGCTAACATTAGGCATGCAACATTTCTATGTTGTACTACTAATAACTAGGATGTATGCTTATATATATATATATATATATATATATATATATATATATATATATATATATATATATATGATAGAACGGCAATAACAATGATTTGCATATTAATTTTAATACAAAATTGAAGGGTGAAGTTTGCCAAACATGATAAACATGGAAAAAAAATACATACATATATATATATATATATATATATATATATATATATATATATATATATATATATATATATATATATATATATGCATGCATACAAATATATGTTTTTGAAAATATTATGTTTAATTTATACAAAATACATGTAAAATATTATAATACGAATAATTATATATTAATATGTGTATGTTTATATATATGTATATATATATGCATATATATAATAAAAACATAGTTTTTCAAATAGATGTGTAAAAAAGATCTATATCTATTAAAAAATAAGAATATATATATATATATACAGTATATATATATATATATATATATATATATATATATATATATATATATATATAATATGTGTGTATATATATTTATATATATATATATTTATATATATTCTTATTTTTTAATAGATATAGATCTTTTTTACACATCTATTTGAAAAAATATGTTTATATATATATATATATATATATATATATATTAATATATATAAATATATATATATATATATATATATATATATATATATATATATATATATATATATATATATATATATATATATATATATATATATCCAGAAAATAAATGAGATTGTGCCAGTTTTGTATTTTTGCAATTGTGTATATATATAATTGTATATAAAGATAATATATAATTATACAATATGTAATATAAATGATGCATATACTGTATATAGAGTATATAAATATATTTGTACAAATTATATTTATATTATCAACATTTTACAAAATTTACACACAATATTTCCAAAAACCTATTAAAAATAAAAAAAATAAAAAAAAAATATATATATATATATTGGGTTATTTTTAGGCGTTCAGTGTTAGTCTTTCATGGTCTTTAATTCTGTTTATGTTGTTGGTTGCTTGTTTCATTGTGTGTGTGTGTGCGCGTGTGTGTGCGTGTGCGTGTGTCCTGTAGATCTAGACAAAAACACAAAGTACACTCTAAGTACAAACACATTGTTGTGATGTTGTGCCCCAAGAGGTGCAGTAGCTCCACGCAAATGTATCTAACGTCATCTTTATTTATTGATTATTGTTATTTCTATTATTGATTCTAACTACTAAGTTATTTGACTTTGTAGTTTGCTTATCACATTGAGATAAGATGGGGAGCTGCTAAATGTCAATGTATGTATGCATGTGACCTGAGATGCAGAAGTATTGAACAGCTAACATTCCCACAGCAGTTTCATAGCAATTGTTTCACTTTCACCATTTTGTGCCGACAGAAGCCAGTTGCACTTTAGTTGCAGCCAAATGCTAGCATGTTGCGTCTTATCTGGGCCTTATCGCCGTTGCCGTGGAGACGGAGCAGTCAAAAGGCGCAGCGTGAGCTTTTTAAAAGTGGAGGATGGTGGGATTAGCAATGAACACACACGCTAAATATTGACTTTGTCTATGTTATTTACTCTTTTTTTATTTGTTTTACTTTGAAAAGGTCAAAAGAGGAAGTGGCCATTGTAATGTAGCAGAATACAAGATGTCATGTGACCTTGGAATGTAACCCTCAGGCCCCTCACCTGGCTGAGGAGGAGGAGGAGGGGGATAAAGACAAGGTGTGTGTGTGTGTGTGTGTGTGTGTGTGTGTGTGTGTGTGTGTGTGTGTGTGTGTGTGTGTGTGTGTGTGTGTGTGTCTAAAGTTCCCATGTCAAAAACAATGAGAAGGCAGTAAGATTCGAGAGGGCGGGGCTTGAGATGATTGACAGGCGTGACAAGACGTCGGAATGCTTAGCATGGATCTGTGGCTGTAGTCGACGTCGCAGCAAGAACACTGTTGATTTTGAATCCCTGGTGGTCTCCTTCACATGTTCTCTTACTTTGAAGGATGACCTCTTTAGTCCACTCTTATACACTTTATTGATTTAGACAAGAGCACTATTAGTTTTGAATGATGTTTTATTTGAAGAACACTATAGGCTCCAGCACCCCCCGCCACCCCGAAAGGGACAAGCGGTAGGAAATGGATGGATGGATGGATGTTAGTTTTGAATGATGTTTTATTTCAAGAACACTATTAGTTTTGAATTGAATTTGATTGAAGAGTGCTATTAGTTTTGAATTATGTTTTATTTAGGAACACTTTGTTTCGAATGTTGTTTTATTTTAAGAACACTATTAGTTTTGAATTATGTTTTATTAATGAACACTTAGGTTTGAATTATGTTTTTAATTTTGTTTCTTGGATGGAACAAGAACCCTATTGATTTTGACATTCTTTGACGGAACAAGAACCCTATTGATTTTGACATTATTTGACTGAACAAGAACCCTATGGAGTTTGAATGTTAGATATGTTATGCTTTGATGGAACAAGAACCTTTTGATTTTTGAATGTTAGATATGTCATTCTTTGACGTAACAAGAACCCTATTGATTTTGACATTCTTTGACGGAACAAGAACCCTATTGATTTTTACATTCTTTAACGGAACAAGAACCCTATGGAGTTTGAATGTTAGATATGTTATGCTTTGATGGAACAAGAACCCTATTGATTTTTGAATGTTAGATATGTCATTCTTTGACGTAACAAGAACCCTATTGATTTTTGACATTCTTTAACGGAACAAGAACCCTATGGAGTTTGAATGTTAGGTATGTTATGCTTTGATGGAACAAGAACCCTATTGATTTTTGAATGTTAGATATGTCATTCTTTGACGTAACAAGAACCCTATTGATTTTGACACTCTTTGACGGAACAAGAACCCTATTGATTTTGAATGTTGGACATGTCATTCTTTGACGGAGCAAGAACCCTATTGATTTTGACATTCTTTAACGGAACAAGAACTCTATGGAGTTTGAATGTTAGATATGTTATGCTTTGATGGAACAAGAACCCTATTGATTTTTGAATGTTTGATATGTCATTCTTTGACGTAACAAGAACCCTATTGATTTTGACATTCTATGACGGAACGAGAACCCTATTGATTTTGAATGTTAGATATGTCATTCTTTGACGTAGCAAGAACCCTATTGATTTTGACATTCTTTAACGGAACAAGAACCCTATGGAGTTTGAATGTTAGATATGTTATGCTTTGATGGAACAAGAACCCTATTGATTTTTGAATGTTTGATATGTCATTCTTTGACGTAACAAGAACCCTATTGATTTTGACATTCTATGACGGAACAAGAACCCTATTGATTTTGACATTCTATGACGGAACAAGAACCCTATCAATTTTGAATGTTAGACATGTCATTCTTTGATGTAGCAAGAACCCTATTGATTTTGACATTCTTTAACGGAACAAGAACCCTATGGAGTTTGAATGTTAGATATGTTATGCTTTGATGGAACAAGAACCCTATTGATTTTTGAATGTTTGATATGTCATTCTTTGACGTAACAAGAACCCTATTAATTTTGACATTCTTTGACGGAACAAGAACCCTATTGATTTTGACATTCTTTAGCAGAACAAGAACCCTATGAAGTTTGAATGTTGGATATGTCATGCTTTGATGGAACAAGAACCCTATTGATTTTTGAATGTTAGATATGTTATTGTTTGACGGAACAAGAACCCTATTGATTTTGAATGTTAGATATGTCATTGTTTGACGGAACAAGAACCCTATTGATTTTGAATGTTAGATATGTCATTGTTTGACGGAACAATAACCCTATTGATTTTGAATGTTAGATATGTCATTCTTTTTGATGGAACAAGAACCTTATTGATTTTGAATGTTAGATATGTCATTCTTTGACGTAACAAGAACCCTATTGATTTTGACATTCTATGACGGAACGAGAACCCTATTGATTTTGAATGTTAGATATGTCATTCTTTGACGTAACAAGAACCCTATTGATTTTTGACATTCTTTAACGGAACAAGAACCCTATGGAGTTTGAATGTTAGATATGTCATGCTTTGATGGAACAAGAACCCTATTGATTTTTGAATGTTAGATATGTCATTGTTTAACGGAACAAGAACCCTATTAATTTTGAATGTTATTTATGCCATTCTTTGACGGAACAAGAACCCTATTCATTTGAATGATAGATATGTCATTCTTTGACGGAACATGAACCCTATTGATTTTGAATGTTGGATATGTCATTCTTTAATGGAACAAGAACCCTATTGATTTTGAATGTAGATATGTCATTCTTTAATGGCACATGAACCCTATTGATTTTGAATGTTAGATATGTCATTCTTTTTGATGGAACAAGAACCCTATTGATTTTTGAATGTTAGATATGTCATTCTTTGACGTAACAAGAACCCTATTGATTTTGGCATTCTATGATGGAACAAGAACCCTATTGATTTTGAATGTTAGATATGTCATTCTTTGATGTAACAAGAACCCTATTGATTTTGACATTCTTTAACGGAACAAGAACCCTATGGAGTTTGAATGTTAGATATGTTATGCTTTGATGGAACAAGAACCCTATTGATTTTTTAATGTTAGATGTGTCATTCTTTGACGTAACAAGAACCCTATTGATTTTGGCATTCTATGATGGAACAAGAACCCTATTGATTTTGAATGTTAGATATGTCATTCTTTGACGTAACAAGAACCCTATTGATTTTGACAGTCTTTAGCGGAACAAGAACCCTATGAAGTTTGAATGTTAGATATGTCATGCTTTGATGGAACAAGAACCCTATTGATTTTTGAATGTTAGATATGTTATTGTTTAACGGAACAAGAACCCTATTAATTTTGAATGTTATATATGCCATTCTTTGACGGAACAAGAACCCTATTCATTTGAATGATAGATATGTCATTCTTTGACGGAACATGAACCAACCCTATTGATTTTGAATGTTAGATATGTCATTGTTTGATGGAACAGGAACCCTATTGATTTTGAATGTTATATATGCCATTCTTTGACGGAACAAGAACCCTATTCATTTGAATGATAGATATGTCATTCTTTGACGGAACAAGAACCCTATTGATTTTGACAGTCTTTAGCGGAACAAGAACCCTATGAAGTTTGAATGTTAGATATGTCATGCTTTGATGGAACAAGAACCCTATTGATTTTTGAATGTTAGATATGTTATTGTTTAACGGAACAAGAACCCTATTAATTTTGAATGTTATATATGCCATTCTTTGACGGAACAAGAACCCTATTCATTTGAATGATAGATATGTCATTCTTTGACGGAACATGAACCAACCCTATTGATTTTGAATGTTAGATATGTCATTGTTTGATGGAACAGGAACCCTATTGATTTTGAATGTTATATATGCCATTCTTTGACGGAACAAGAACCCTATTCATTTGAATGTTAGATATGTCATTGTTTGACGGAACAAGAACCCTATTCATTTGAATGTTAGATATGTCATTGTTTGACGGAACAAGAACCCTATTGATTGGGCTGACATATTAGCAGGGCTCAGAGGTCTGCCGGAAGCAAGAACCCTGTTGGTTTTGAGTTGTGCTTTCAAAGGTCACATGGGTGGAAGGTTCCGGCTGTTTGTCTTACGTCCTCCTCCTCCTCCCTGTGGAGGAGTGCTAACGAGGGGGAGGAGTCGAGGCCAGCACACAGGAAGCTCCTCCCCCTCGTCCGCTGGTGTCCCTAATGAAGTGTCCAGCGAGTGTTATGGGAAAGAAGAGAAGATGGCTGAAGGCTGCAGGTGTGACTCCGCCCCCTTCCTGCTATCTGCTCCTCCTCATGGCGGAGATAAGGAGCTTGTGAGAAGAAGCAGCAGTCACTCTTTCCATGGGAGTCCTTCTTCTTATCCTCACACACACACACACACACACACACACACACACACACACACACACACACACACACACACACACCAGTAGTTTAGAGTGAGAACCTACATTTCAATCATTTCTTGATGAACGTCAACAATGTCATGATGAAGATGAAGATGATGATGAACAATGTCATGATGAAGATGAACAATGTCATGATGAAGATGAAGATGATGATGAACAATGTCATGATGAAGATGAACAATGTCATGATGAAGATGATGATGAAGATATGAGCTCAGATTGGCAGGAAGTTGATATTTCCGACTTTCCTGGAATGCAGCACGCCACTGAGGTTAAACACCACTTTGTGTGTGCGTGCCTCAGCATGCCTGACTCACACGTGTGTGTGTGTGTGTGCGTGTGTGTGTGTGTGTGTGTGTGTGTGTGTGTGTGTGTGTGTGTGTGTGTGTGTGTGTGTGTGTGTGTGTGTGTGTGTGTGTGTGTGTGTGTGTGTGTGTGTGTGTGTGTGTGTGTGTGTAAGGTGCACACAGTTATTACAGAGACAAGTCCTCCTCTTTCATCTCGTTCAGCCCGGAATGTTCCACTCTTTTCCACACGACGCTCAGACGGCAACTTCCTGTCATGAAGCACGCGTGTTTGCACTTGTGACTCACTGAGAACATTCACTTCTTCACTTCTTCACTTCTTCACTTCTTCACTTCTTCACTTGGGAATGTGGGATCCTTCTTGTCATCTTACAACTCTTTTACACCTGTGCTACAAACCTGGGGGCTGCTGTTTTTGCACATGTTCTTCCATGTTCTTCCATGTTCTCCCATGTTCTCTCATGTTCTCCCATGTTCTTCCATGTTATTCCATGTTCTCCCATGTTCTCCCATGTTCTCACATGTTCTCACATGTTCTCCCATGTTCTCCATGTTCTCCCATGTTCTCCCATGTTCTCCCATGTTCTCCCATGTTCTTCCATGTTCTCCATGTTCTCCATGTTCTTCCATGTTCTCCCATATTCTCCATGTTCTCCCATGTTCTACCATGTTAGCCATGTTCTCCTGCGTTCTCCCATGTTCTCCATGTTCTTCCATGTTCTCCCATGTTCTTCCATGTTTTCCCATGTTCTCCATGTTCTCCCATGTCCTCCCATGTTGCCCCATGTTCTCCCATGTTAGCCATGTTCTCCATGTTCTCCTGCGTTCTCCAGTGTTTCCCCATGTCCTCCCTTGTTGCCCCATGTTCTCCCATGTTCTCCCATGTTCTCCCATGTTGTCTATGTTCTCCCATGTTCTTGTGCGTTCTCCAGTGTTTCCCCATGGCGTACCATGTTGCCCCATGTTCTCCCATGTTCTTGTGCGTTCTCCAGTGTTTCCCCTTGTCGTACCATGTTGCCCCATGTTCTCCCATGTTCTTCCATGTTCTTCCATGTTCTCCCATATTCTCCCATATTCTCCCATGTTCTCCCATGTTCGCCATGTTCGCCATGTTCTCCACGTTCTCCCATGTTCTTCCATGTTCTCCCATGTTCTCCCATATTCTTGTGCGTTCTCCAGTGTTTCCCCATGGCGTACCATGTTGCCCCATGTTCTCCCATGTTCTTGTGCGTTCTCCAGTGTTTCCCCTTGTCGTACCATGTTGCCCCATGTTCTCCCATGTTCTTCCATGTTCTTCCATGTTCTCCCATATTCTCCCATATTCTCCCATATTCTCCCATGTTCTCCCATGTTCGCCATGTTCGCCATGTTCTCCACGTTCTCCCATGTTCTTCCATGTTCTCCCATGTTCTCCCATATTCTTGTGCGTTCTCCAGTGTTTCCCCATGGCGTACCATGTTGCCCCATGTTCTCCCATGTTCTTGTGCGTTCTCCAGTGTTTCCCCTTGTCGTACCATGTTGCCCCATGTTCTCCCATGTTCTTCCATGTTCTTCCATGTTCTCCCATATTCTCCCATATTCTCCCATGTTCTCCCATGTTCGCCATGTTCGCCATGTTCTCCACGTTCTCCCATGTTCTTCCATGTTCTCCCATGTTCTCCCATATTCTTGTGCGTTCTCCAGTGTTTCCCCATGGCGTACCATGTTGCCCCATGTTCTCCCATGTTCTTGTGCGTTCTCCAGTGTTTCCCCTTGTCGTACCATGTTGCCCCATGTTCTCCCATGTTCTTCCATGTTCTTCCATGTTCTCCCATATTCTCCCATATTCTCCCATGTTCTCCCATGTTCGCCATGTTCGCCATGTTCTCCACGTTCTCCCATGTTCTTCCATGTTCTCCCATGTTCTCCCATATTCTTGTGCGTTCTCCAGTGTTTCCCCATGTCGTACCATGTTGCCCCATGTTCTCCCAAGTTCTCCCAAGTTCTCCCATGTTCTCCCATGTTCTCCCATGTTCTTCCATGTTCTTCCATGTTCTCCTATGTTCTCCATGTTCTTCCATGTTCTCCCATATTCTCCATGTTCTCCCATGTTCTCCCATGTTCTCCCATGTTCTCCCATGTTCTCCCATGTTCTTCCATGTTCTTCCATGTTCTCCCATGTTCTTCCATGTTCTCCTATGTTCTCCATGTTCTCCCATATTCTCCATGTTCTCCCATGTTCTCCCATGTTCTCCCATGTTCTTCCATGTTCTCCTATGTTCTCCATGTTCTTCCATGTTCTCCCATATTCTCCATGTTCTCCCATGTTAGCCATGTTCTCCATGTTCTCCCATGTTCTCCTGTGTTCTTCAGTGTTTCCCCATGTCCTCCCATGTTGCCCCATGTTCTCCATGTTCTCCCATGTTCTCCGGCATTCTCCAGTGTTTCCCCATGTCATACCATATTCCCCCATGTTCTCCCATGTTTCTCATGTTCTTCTTGGTGATTCAACGGCTTTCTACCCCTTTGCTCCACCTGTGTTCATGTCCCACCTGTGATCCACCTGTATTTCACCTGTGTCCCACCATGTTCTTTGTGATCCAACTGTTTTTTTTATCCATGGTCCACCTGTGCTCCACCTGTGTTCATGTCCCACCTGTGATCTAGTATTTCACAGTTGTGTCCCACCTGTGATCTAGCTGTATTTCACCTGCAACCCACCTGTGATCTAGCTGTATTTCACAGTTGTGTCCCACCTGTGATCTACCTGTATTTCACCTGTGTCCCACCTATGTCACCAGCATGTTCTTTGTGAACCAACCATATTCTGCCCATTTGTTCCACCTATGCCCAACTGTGATCTAGCAGTAGTCCACCTATGTTTCACCCGTGTTCTATCTGTGTCCTTCTCCCATAATCCAACTGCTTCGATGTTCGTTCCACCCGTGTTCCAAATGTTGTCCGTGTGTTCCACTTGTGTTCCACTTGTGCTCCATGACTCACTGTTCAAGTGTGAGGCAGCAGTCATAACAAAGGCAGGGATGCGGTCCATCTTTCTGGTGTCTGCAAACACTTCCTAGAAGAGCAAGACTCCGAAGACCAGAACATGTCCACGTTCTCACTGTGAGACAAGAACATGTCCACGTTCTCACTGTGAGACAAGAACATGTCCACATTCTCACTGTGAGACCAGAACATGTCCACGTTCTCACTGTGAGACAAGAACATGTCCTCGTTCTCACTGTGAGACAAGAACATGTCCACGTTCTCACTGTGAGACAAGAACATGTCCACATTCTCACTGTGAGACAAGAACATGTCCAGGTTCTCACTGTGAGACAAGAACATGTCCTCATTCTCACTGTGAGACAAGAACATGTCCTCATTCTCACTGTGAGACAAGAACATGTCCACATTCTCACTGTGAGACAAGAACTTGTCCACGTTCTCACTGTGAGACAAGAACATGTCCACGTTCTCACTGTGAGACAAGAACATGTCCACGTTCTCACTGTGAGACAAGAACATTCTCACTGTGAGACAAGAACATGTCCTCATTCTCACTGTGAGACAAGAACATGTCCACGTTCTCACTGTGAGACAAGAACATGTCCACATTCTCACTGTGAGACAAGAACATTCTCACCGTGAGACAAGAACATGTCCATGTTCTCACCGTGAGACAAGAACATGTCCACGTTCTCACTGTGAGACAAGAACATGTCCACATTCTCACTGTGAGACAAGAACATGTCCACGTTCTCACCGTGAGACAAGAACATGTCCACGTTCTCACTGTGAGACAAGAACATGTCCACATTCTCACTGTGAGACAAGAACATGTCCACGTTCTAATTGTGAGACAAGAACATTCTCACTGTGAGACAAGAACATGTCCTCATTCTCACTGTGAGACAAGAACATGTCCACATTCTCACTGTGAGACAAGAACTTGTCCACGTTCTCACTGTGAGACAAGAACATGTCCACGTTCTCACTGTGAGACAAGAACATGTCCTCATTCTCACTGTGAGACAAGAACATGTCCACATTCTCACTGTGAGACAAGAACTTGTCCACGTTCTCACTGTGAGACAAGAACATGTCCACGTTCTCACTGTGAGACAAGAACATGTCCTCATTCTCACTGTGAGACAAGAACATGTCCACGTTCTCACTGTGAGACAAGAACATGTCCACGTTCTAATTGTGAGACAAGAACATTCTCACTGTGAGACAAGAACATGTCCACGTTCTAACTGTGAGACAAGAACATGTCCACGTTCTCACTGTGAGACAAGAACATGTCCACGTTCTCACTGTGAGACAAGAACATGTCCACGTTCTAACTGTGAGACAAGAACATGTCCACGTTCTCACTGTGAGACAAGAACATTCTCACTGTGAGACAAGAACATGTCCACGTTCTCACTGTGAGACAAGAACACGTCCACGTTCTCACTGTGAGACAAGAACATGTCCACGTTCTCACTGTGAGACAAGAACATGTCCTCATTCTCACTGTGAAACAAGAACATGTCCACGTTCTCACTGTGAGACAAGAACATGTCCACATTCTCACTGTGAGACAAGAACATGTCCAGGTTCTCACTGTGAGACAAGAACATGTCCTCATTCTCACTGTGAGACAAGAACATGTCCACGTTCTCACTGTGAGACAGGAACATGTCCTCATTCTCACTGTGAGACAAGAACATGTCCACGTTCTCACTGTGAGACAGGAACATGTCCACATTCTCACTGTGAGACAAGAACATGTCCTCATTCTCACTGTGAGACAAGAACATGTCCACGTTCTCACTGTGAGACAAGAACATGTCCACGTTCTCACTGTGAGACAAGAACATGTCCACGTTCTCACTGTCAGACAAGAACATGTCCACGTTCTCACTGTTAGACAAGAACATGTCCACGTTCTCACTGTGAGACAAGAACATGTCCACGTTCTCACTGTGAGACAAGAACATGTCCACATTCTCACTGTGAGACAAGAACATGTCCACGTTCTCACTGTGAGACAAGAACATGTCCACGTTCTCACTGTGAGACAAGAACATGTCCACGTTCTCACTGTGAGACAAGAACATGTCCACATTCTCACTGTGAGACAAGAACATGTCCACATTCTCACTGTGAGACAAGAACATGTCCTCGTTCTCACTGTGAGACAAGAACATGTCCACATTGTCACTGTGAGACAAGAACATGTCCTCATTCTCACTGTGAGACAAGAACATGTCCTCGTTCTCACTGTGAGACAAGAACATGTCCACATTGTCACTGTGAGACAAGAACATGTCCTCATTCTCACTGTGAGACAAGAACATGTCCTCGTTCTCACTGTGAGACAAGAACATGTCCACATTGTCACTGTGAGACAAGAACATGTCCTCATTCTCACTGTGAGACAAGAACATGTCCTCGTTCTCACTGTGAGACAAGAACATGTCCACATTGTCACTGTGAGACAAGAACATGTCCACGTTCTCACTGTGAGACAAGAACATGTCCACATTCTCACTGTGAGACAAGAACATGTCCACGTTCTCACTGTGAGACAAGAACATGTCCACGTTCTCACTGTGAGACAAGAACATGTCCACGTTCTCACTGTGAGACAAGAACATGTCCACGTTCTCACTGTGAGACAAGAACATGTCCACGTTCTCACTGTGAGACAAGAACATTCTCACTGTGAGACAAGAACATGTCCACGTTCTCACTGTGAGACAAGAACATGTCCACGTTCTCACTGTGAGACAAGAATATTCTCACTGTGAGACAAGAACATGTCCACGTTCTAATTGTGAGACAAGAACATTCTCACTGTGAGACAAGAACATGTCCACGTTCTAACTGTGAGACAAGAACATGTCCACGTTCTCACTGTGAGACAAGAACATGTCCACGTTCTCACTGTGAGACAAGAACATGTCCACGTTCTCACTGTGAGACAAGAACATGTCCTCATTCTCACTGTGAGACAAGGACATGTCCACGTTCTCACTGTGAGACAAGAACATGTCCACGTTCTCACCGTGAGACAAGAACATGTCCACGTTCTCACTGTGAGACAAGAACATGTCCACGTTCTCACTGTGAGACAAGAACATGTCCGCATTCTCACTGTGAGACAAGAACATGTCCACGTTCTCACTGTGAGACAAGAACATGTCCACATTCTCACTGTGAGACCAGAACATTCTCACTGTGAGACAAGAACATGTCCACGTTCTCACTGTGAGACAAGAACATTCTCACTGTGAGACAAGAACATGTCCACGTTCTAATTGTGAGACAAGAACATTCTCACTGTGAGACAAGAACATGTCCACGTTCTAACTGTGAGACAAGAACATGTCCACGTTCTCACTGTGAGACAAGAACATTCTCACTGTGAGACAAGAACATGTCCACGTTCTCACTGTGAGACAAGAACATTCTCACTGTGAGACAAGAACATGTCCACGTTCTAACTGTGAGACAAGAACATGTCCACGTTCTCACTGTGAGACAAGAACATGTCCACGTTCTCACTGTGAGACAAGAACATTCTCACTGTGAGACAAGAACATGTCCACGTTCTAATTGTGAGACAAGAACATTCTCACTGTGAGACAAGAACATGTCCACGTTCTAACTGTGAGACAAGAACATGTCCACGTTCTCACTGTGAGACAAGAACATGTCCACGTTCTCACTGTGAGACAAGAACATGTCCACGTTCTCACTGTGAGACAAGAACATGTCCTCATTCTCACTGTGAGACAAGGACATGTCCACGTTCTCACTGTGAGACAAGAACATGTCCTCATTCTTACTGTGAGACAAGAACATGTCCTCATTCTCACTGTGAGACAAGAACATGTCCACGTTCTCACCGTGAGACAAGAACATGTCCACGTTCTCACTGTGAGACAAGAACATGTCCACGTTCTCACTGTGAGACAAGAACATGTCCGCATTCTCACTGTGAGACAAGAACATGTCCACATTCTCACTGTGAGACCAGAACATTCTCACTGTGAGACAAGAACATGTCCACGTTCTCACTGTGAGACAAGAACATTCTCACTGTGAGACAAGAACATGTCCACGTTCTAATTGTGAGACAAGAACATTCTCACTGTGAGACAAGAACATGTCCACGTTCTAACTGTGAGACAAGAACATGTCCACGTTCTCACTGTGAGACAAGAACATGTCCACGTTCTAACTGTGAGACAAGAACATGTCCACGTTCTCACTGTGAGACAAGAACATGTCCACGTTCTCACTGTGAGACAAGAACATTCTCACTGTGAGACAAGAACATGTCCACGTTCTAATTGTGAGACAAGAACATTCTCACTGTGAGACAAGAACATGTCCACGTTCTAACTGTGAGACAAGAACATGTCCACGTTCTCACTGTGAGACAAGAACATGTCCACGTTCTCACTGTGAGACAAGAACATGTCCACGTTCTCACTGTGAGACAAGAACATGTCCTCATTCTCACTGTGAGACAAGGACATGTCCACGTTCTCACTGTGAGACAAGAACATGTCCTCATTCTTACTGTGAGACAAGAACATGTCCTCATTCTCACTGTGAGACAAGAACATGTCCACGTTCTCACCGTGAGACAAGAACATGTCCACGTTCTCACCGTGAGACAAGAACATGTCCACGTTCTCACTGTGAGACAAGAACATGTCCACGTTCTCACTGTGAGACCAGAACATTCTCACTGTGAGACAAGAACATGTCCACGTTCTCACTGTGAGACAAGAACATTCTCACTGTGAGACAAGAACATGTCCACGTTCTAATTGTGAGACAAGAACATTCTCACTGTGAGACAAGAACATGTCCACGTTCTAACTGTGAGACAAGAACATGTCCACGTTCTCACTGTGAGACAAGAACATTCTCACTGTGAGACAAGAACATGTCCACGTTCTCACTGTGAGACAAGAACATTCTCACTGTGAGACAAGAACATGTCCACGTTCTAACTGTGAGACAAGAACATGTCCACGTTCTCACTGTGAGACAAGAACATTCTCACTGTGAGACAAGAACATGTCCACGTTCTCACTGTGAGACAAGAACATGTCCTCATTCTCACTGTGAGACAAGAACATGTCCACGTTCTCACTGTGAGACAAGAACATTCTCACTGTGAGACAAGAACATGTCCACGTTCTCACTGTGAGACAAGAACATGTCCACGTTCTCACTGTGAGACAAGAACATATCCACGTTCTCACTGTGAGACAAGAACATTCTCACTGTGAGACAAGAACATGTCCACGTTCTCACTGTGAGACAAGAACATGTCCACGTTCTCACTGTGAGACAAGAACATGTCCACGTTCTCACTGTGAGACAAGAACATGTCCACGTTCTCACTGTGAGACAAGAACATTCTCACTGTGAGACAAGAACATGTCCACGTTCTCACTGTGAGACAAGAACATTCTCATTGTGAGACAAGAACATGTCCACGTTCTCACTGTGAGACAAGAACATGTCCACGTTCTCACTGTGAGACAAGAACTTGTCCACGTTCTCACTGTGAGACAAGAACATGTCCTCATTCTCACTGTGAGACAAGAACATGGACACGTTCTCACTGTGAGACCAGAACATTCTCACTGTGAGACAAGAACATGTCCACATTCTCACTGTGAGACAAGAACATGTCCACGTTCTCACTGTCAGACCAGAACATTCTCACTGTGAGACAAGAACATGTCCACGTTCTCACTGTGAGACAAGAACATTCTCACTGTGAGACAAGAACATGTCCACGTTCTCACTGTGAGACAAGAACATTCTCACTGTGAGACAAGAACATGTCCACGTTCTCACTGTGAGACAAGAACATGTCCACGTTCTCACTGTGAGACAAGAACATGTCCACGTTCTCACTGTGAGACAAGAACATTCTCACTGTGAGACAAGAACATGTCCACATTCTCACTGTGAGACAAGAACATGTCCTCATTCTCACTGTGAGACAAGAACATGTCCACGTTCTCACTGTGAGACAAGAACATTCTCACTGTGAGACAAGAACATGTCCACGTTCTCACTGTGAGACAAGAACATGTCCACGTTCCTCCACAGCTTCTGTGTCCTGGAGGAGTTTTGGCAGCCGAGTTGTTCCCAACATTCCAGGAACCTGGCAGGAACCTCGCAGGAACGTGGACATTGCAGACATTCCCATGTTGTCACTGGATGACACGAGACAAAGTCCAGGATGGAGTCATGATGATGATGATGATGATGATGATGATCAGTCCAAGCTGTTAAAACATGAACATTGAAGGCCACAGGTGGAACTTACACACACTGACTAGGCCAACTTTTGTGTCACCGTGTGTGTGTGTGTGTGTGTGTGTGTGTGTGTGTGTGTGTGTGTGTGTGTGTGTGTGTGTGTGTGTGTGTGTGTGTGTGTGTGTGTGTGTGTGGCCCCTGGCTGGCTTAATAATTGTCCACATTCCTTGGTGGCAGAACATTCCTGCTGCCTCAGGTAACCATGGAGATAAGACAAGAGACAAAGGAACAAAGAGGGGGAGGGACCTTTACGTGACTTATCTATATCTACCTGGACTATGTCTATACCAGGGGGGTCCAGACTTATGTCTACCTGGACTATGTCTATACCAGGGGGGTCCAGACTTATGTCTACCTGGACTATGTCTATACCAGGGGGGTCCAGACTTATCTCTACCTGGACTATGTCTATACCAGGGGGGTCCTGACTTATATCTACCTGGACTATGTCTATACCAGGGGGGTCCAGACTTATATCTACCTGGACTATGTCTATACCAGGGGGGTCCAGACTTATATCTACCTGGACTATGTCTATACCAGGGGGGTCCAGACTTATATCTACCTGGACTATGTCTATACCAGGGGGGTCCAGACTTATATCTACCTGGACTATGTCTATACCAGGGGGGTCCAGACTTATACCTACCTGGACTATGTCTACACCAAGGGGGTCCAGACTTATATCTACCCGGACTATGTCTATACCAGGGGGGGTCCAGACTTATACCTACCTGGACTATGTCTATACCAGGGGGGTCCAGACTTATGTCTACCTGGACTATGTCTATACCAGGGGGGTCCAGACTTATATCTACCCGGACTATGTCTATACCAGGGGGGTCCAGACTTATATCTACCTGGACTATGTCTATACCAGGGGGGTCCAGACTTATATCTACCTGGACTATGTCTATACCAGGGGGGTCCAGACTTATATCTACCTGGACTATGTCTATACCAGGGGGGTCCAGACTTATATCTACCTGGACTATGTCTATACCAGGGGGGTCCAGACTTATATCTACCTGGACTATGTCTATACCAGGGGGGTCCAGACTTAAGTCTACCTGGACTATGTCAGACTTGCTTGGTACTCAGCATCAAGGGTTGGAATTGGGGGTTAAATCACCAAAAATTATTCCCGGGCGCGGCCACCGCTGCTGCCCACTGCTCCCCTCACCTCCCAGGGGGTGATCAAGGGTGATGGGTCAAATGCAGAGGACAAATTTCACCACACCTTGTGTGTGTGTGTGTGTGTGTGTGTGTGTGTGTGTGTGTGTGTGTGTGTGTGTGTGTGTGTGTGTGTGTGTGTGTGTGTGTGTGTGTGACTAGCATTGCTACTTTAAACTTAAACTTAAACTATGTCTAAACCTTGGGGTCCAGACTTATATTTACCTGGACTATGTCTATACCAGGGGCATGGGGGGTGGAGCCTATCCCAGCTGCATTCAGGCGGAAGGCAGGGTACACCCTGGACAAGACACCAACTCATCACAGGGCCTTTTTATGTTCCAAACACACAAAATATCTCATACAAAGTTTGTATTTTCCACAAAAATGTGTAATATTTGATTGAGCCTTTAATAGGTCAATAATTCATAACATATTGATTTTAATTATTTTTATTATTATTTTGAGCAAGTACAGTTAAAAAAAACAAAAAAAAAACACAAAAATTATTGAAATGTAAAAGTTATTCATACTTTTATTTTTAACACTCAAGTCTCTTGATCAACTTCAAATGACATGTTTTATTTATTTTTTAATGTTTTTGATTTATGCCCTTTTTGACAAAAAAAAAACAACGTTGCTTTTTATGTTCCAAACACACAAAATATCTCATATTTTCCACTAAAAAATGTTCAGAGTGTAATATTTGATGTGAAGTACTTGGAGCCTTTAATATGTCAATAATTCATAATAACATTTTACGATTTTAATTTGTTATTATTTTGAGCAAGTACAGTTTAAAAAAAAAAACACAAAAATTATTGAAAATGTAAAAATGATTCATACTTTTATTTTTAACACTCAAGTCTCTTGATCAACTTCAAATCACATTTTTAAATAATTTTGTTATGTATTTGATTTATGCCCTTTTTGACAAAAAAAACGTTAATTTTTATGTTTCAAACACAAAATATCTCATATTTTCCACAGAAAAATGGAATATTTGATGAGAAGTCATTTAATAGGTCAATAATTCATAACAACATTGATTTTAATGTGCTATTTTGAGCGAGTACAGTTTAAAAAAAAACACAAAAATTATTGAAAATGTAAAAATGATTCATACTTTTATTTTTAACACTTAAGTCTCTTGATCAACTTCAAATGACATTTTTAAATAATTTTTTAATGTTTTTGATTTATGCCCTTTTTGACCAAAAAAACCTGTTAATTTTTATGTTTCAAACACACAAAATATCTCATATTTTCCACAGAAAAATGGAATATTTGATGAGAAGTCATTTAATAGGTCAATAATTCATAACAACATTGATTTGAATTTGTTATTATTTTGAGCAAGTACAGTTTAAAAAAAAAACACAAAAATTATTGAAAATGTAAAAATGATTCATACTTTTATTTTTAACTCTCAAGTCTCTTGATCAACTTCAAATGACATTTTTAAATAATTTTTTAATGTTTTTGATTTATGCCCTTTTTGACAAAAAAAAAACAACGTTGCTTTTTATGTTCCAAACACACAAAATATCTCATATTTTCCACTAAAAAATGTTCAGAGTGTAATATTTGATGTGAAGTACTTGGAGCCTTTAATAGGTCAATAATTTGATTGATTGATTGAATTATTTATTTCAAACCTGCACAGTACAACACAAACTTTTTTTTTTTTTTTAAACATTTTGGCAGGGACATTTATGCAAGGCTTGAAAAGGGGTTGGATGAAGCAAATGCTTATAATATCCCAACCCCTCTCACTCATTCCACATTTAACATAAACAATATAATACAAGAACAATACTATACAAACAAAAACAAGAAAAGCTCCTGTACACTAACAATACAATAGTACCACTGTTACTATAAAACAAGACAAGACGAGACAAAACACACACACACACACACACACACACACACACACACACACACACATACACACACACACAGGCCCAAACACTCTCTGACCATACACCTCTCTCCCATCGCTCTGTGCTTAGGGCATCACTCTCTTTCCTCCTCGTACTTCTTCAGTACTTCTTTTTTAAACAGTCTTTTAAATGTAATCATGTTAGAACAGGTTTTTAACTCGTCCCCTAAGTTGTTCCACAGACTGACTCCACGCACTGAAATGCACATTGATTTTAAAGTTGTTCTAAATTTAGGCAAATATAATTTGTTGTTTCCTCTTAGACTGTAACTATGATGAGCATCTCTATCCTGGAATAGGTTTTGTATATTGGATGGTAGAGAGTTTTGGGATGCCCTAAACATAATTTGAGCAGTTTTAAAATTGATCACATCGTGCAGTTTAAGTTGCTTTAACTCCATGAATAGTGGATTTGAATGATGTAAGTAGTGAACATTGGACACAATCCTAATGGCCTTTTTCTGCAGAGTGACTAAATTCATAACAACATTGATTTTAATGTGTTATTATTTTGAGCAAGTACAGTTAAAAAAAAAAATTATTATTGAAAATGTAAAAATGATTCATACTTTTATTTTTAACACTCAAGTCTCTTGATCAACTTCAAATGACATTTTTAAATAATTTTTTTATGTTTTTGATTTATGCCCTTTTTGACAAAAAAAACGTTAATTTTTATGTTTCAAACACACAAAATATCTCATATTTTCCACAGAAAAATGGAATATTTGATGAGAAGTCATTTAATAGGTCAATAATTCATAACAACATTGATTTTAATTTGTTATTATTTTGAGCAAGTACAGTTAAAAAAAAAAATTATTATTGAAAATGTAAAAATGATTCATACTTTTATTTTTAACACTCAAGTCTCTTGATCAACTTCAAATGATATTTTTAAATAATTTTTTTATGTTTTTGATTTATGCCCTTTTTGACAAAAAAAACGTTAATTTTTATGTTCCAAACACACAAAATATCTCATATTTTCCACAGAAAAATGGAATATTTGATGAAGTCATTTAATAGGTCAATAATTCATAACAACATTGATTTTAATTTATTATTTTGAGCAAGTACAGTTTAAAAAAAAAAAAATTATTGAAAATGTAAAAATGATTCATACTTTTATTTTTAACTCAAGTCTCTTGATCAACTTCAAATGACATTTTTAAATATTTTTTTAATGTTTTTGATTTGTGCCCTTTTTGACAAAAAAACCCGTTAATTTTTATGTTTCAAACACACAAAATATCTCATATTTTCCACAGAAAAATTGAATATTTGATGAGAAGTCATTTAATAGGTCAATAATTCATAACAACATTGATTTTAATGTGTTATTATTTTGAGCAAGTACAGTTTAAAAAATTTTTTTTATTGAAAATGTAAAAAGGATTCATACTTTTATTTTTAACACTCAAGTCTCTTGATCAACTTCAAATGACATTTTTAAATAATTTTTTTATGTTTTTGATTTATGCCCTTTTTGACAAAAAAAACGTTAATTTTTATGTTTCAAACACACAAAATATCTCATATTTTCCACAGAAAAATGTAATATTTGATGAGAAGTCATTTAATAGGTCAATAATTCATAACAACATTGATTTTAATGTGCTATTATTTTGAGCAAGTACAGTTTAAAAATATATATATATTATTGAAAATGTAAAAATGATTCATACTTTTATTTTTAACACTCAAGTCTCTTGATCAACTTCAAATGACATTTTTAAATAATTTTTTAATGTTTTTGATTTATGCCCTTTTTGACAAAAAAACAACGTTGCTTTTTATGTTTCAAACACACAAAATATCTCATATTTTCCACAGAAAAATGGAATATTTGATGAGAAGTCATTTAATAGGTCAATAATTCATAACAACATTGATTTTAATGTGTTATTATTTTGAGCAAGTACAGTTTAAAAATATATATATATTATTGAAAATGTAAAAATGATTCATACTTTTATTTTTAACACTCAAGTCTCTTGATCAACTTCAAATGACATTTTTAAATTATTTTTTAATGTTTTTGATTTATGCCCTTTTTGACAAAAAAAACAACGTTGCTTTTTATGTTCCAAACACACAAAATATCTCATATTTTCCACAAAAAAATGTTCAGAGTGTAATATTTGATGTGAAGTACTTGGAGCCTTTAATAGGTCAATAATTCATAATAACATTGATTTTAATTTGTTATTATTTTGAGCAAGTACAGTTTAAAAAAAAACACAAAAATGATTAAAAATGTAAAAATGATTCATACTTTTATTTTTAACATTTAAGTCTCTTGATCAACTTCAAATGACATTTTTAAATACTTTTTTTTATGTTTTTGATTGATGGCCTTTTTGACAAAAAAACCAAAAAAACCTTGCTTTTTATGTTCCAAACACATAAAATATCTCATATTTTCCACCAAAAAATGTAATATTTGATGAGAAGTCATTTAATAGGTAACGACATTGATTTTAATGATTATTTTTTCAGCAATGACAGAAAACAAACATCTGCATGGCAGCTTTGTGTAATTAGAGCATACTTGCCAACTTTGAGACCTCCGATTTCGGGAGGTGGGGGGTGGGGGGGGCGTGGTAGGGGGGTGGGGCGGGGCGTGGTTGGGGGCGTGGTTAAGAGGGGAGGAGTATATTGACAGCTAGAATTCACCAAGTCAAGTATTTAATATATATATATACATACATACATACATACATACATACATACATACATATATATATATATGTATGTGTGGGGAAAAAAAATCACAAGACTATTTCATCTCTACAGGCCTGTTTCATGAGGGGGGGTACCCTCAATCGTCAGGAGATTTTAATGGGAGCATTCGCATACCATGGTTTATATAGGGCACAGAGTGGGTGGGTACAGGCTGGCCTAGGGGCGTGGTGATTGGTTCATGTGTTACCTAGGAGGTGTTTCCGTCTATGGTGGCATGTTGTTACAATTTCGCTGCGCTTGTTGAGGGATGACAGGTCTGGACGGTAAATAATAAACAGTTTCTCTTTCAAGCATAGGTTGCATCTTTTATTACCACTATTGTAAGGTGTGCTGGATGCAAGAATTTGCCATGTTATTGAATATTCAACATTATTGTCTTTGAGGTCCCAAATGTGTTTGCTGAGTTCTGTGGTATTTCGCAGGTTTTTGTTCCTGAAAGAAGCCTTGTGGTTGTTCCATCTGGTTTTGAATTCACCCTCGGTTAATCCTACATATTTGTCGGATGTGTTAATGTCCTTGCGTATTACCTTAGATTGGTAGACAACTGATGTTTGTAAGCATCCCCCGTTGAGGGGGCAATCAGGTTTCTTTCGACAGTTACATGCTTTGTTGGTTTTGGAGTCGTTCTGACTGGGGGTCGACGGCTCATTTGCAATTGTTTTGTTGTGGTTTGAGATGATTTGTCGTATATTGTTCATGCAGCTGTAGCTCAATTTGATGTTGTTCTTGTTGAATACTTTTCTTAGGTTGTTGTCTTTGGGAAAGTGTTTGTCAATCAGGTTGAGGAATTTGTGTCCAATGTTCGTTGAGACGTTTTTGCTGTATGGGGGGTTGTACCAGATGATGCCGTTTCGTTTTCTGTTCTTTTTTGGCTGGTTTCCTGGCGTGGGTTCATAGGTGAGGGTGAAATTGTATCCGCTTTCATCAAGGGCTTTTTGGTACGGGGGGGTTGCTTGGTCAAATTCAGCTTTGCTAGATGACAGCATCGATAGCCTTTTATTGATTCCGGGAGGTATTCTTTTCGTGGTGGTGGGTGGGTGGTTGCTGTCATGGTGCACGTATTGGAGTGTTGTGTTGGGTTTCGTGAATGGTTGGTAGCTGTTATTTCTCAGGTTGAAAGTGACGTCAAGGAAGTTGACGGTTTGCTTGTTGGCTTCAATCGTGATCCGTAGGCCGTTCTCTTTGAAAATTTGGCATATGCGCTTCTTGGTATTCTCGCTGCTCCTTGGCGAGGCGCGACACACTGCCAGTCCGTCATCACGGTAAATACCAAGGTTCAGATTGAGGCTAGCGAGCTGGGAGAGGAGGAAACTCCCAACGAGTTCACACGTTTCTGCTCCGTCAAAACTTCCCATAGTGACGTCAAATGTTGCATTGTTCTTTTTTTGCCATGGTGTACTGTTGTGGATGAGAATGGAGTTTTTTGCGTGGATGATGATGTTTCTTTCGTTGCCTGTGATTGAGTCGTAGTCTGAGGCGAAGTCTAGTGCTTGAGTCAGTAGGTCTTGCGTGATGGAAGGGTAAAATTATTCGATATCAAAGGAGATAAAGTTGTGCTGTTGTTTGTCTTGGATGTTGTTGAACCATTTGATTACTGCTGCTGTATTTCTCCATTGGTTGAGTGGTGTTTTGTCCTTGATTTTTGTGTTGACTCTGTCCAGGATTATTTTGCTGATTTTTCCTATTTCAGATTTAGTTGGGTTTATTAGTCGGCATGTTGGGTTATTTGCGAAGTTGGGTTTGTGGTCCTTCAATGTGATGAAGGCTTCCTTGTTGGCTGTGGCGTCCACCCTGTCCTCAATGTCCAGTTCAGCCGCGATCCTTTTATTTTCCAGGTGGATGTTCTGTAAGGTGTTGGGTTGCGCTTTTTTGTATGATTTGGTGATGCTTCTGTCCAGTAAGGTGTGGTGTTCTGGTATGTCCATTCTGTAGAAGTTTGTGGTTTTATCGGCAGCTATGATGAGGTTGTTTACTTTCTTGATGCGCTCCTTGTCATTTTTCAGCTTGGTGAGGAGTGGGTTGCGGATTGGCTTGAATTTGACTGATTGTATCATTTTGAGCATGTCGTTCTCAAAATCCTTTAGTTCCTCAACTGTGGGTGGGTTCTTGGTAGATTTGAATCCGTAAGTTTCCTTTTGCATTCCTTTTGTTTCAGGGTGGAGGAAAAAATGTGCTTTCCACCGCATCCTTCTTAGGAAGTGTTCCGTCTTTTCTATGAGCCTTAGCTTGTAGTCATTCTGCGCGGGTATGGGAATGTTCTTCGTGGAGTAGTCGATGTTGAATTTTTCCATTTCTGATCGTCGTACAGTGCTCAACAAATGTCAATTTGGAGCGGAGTATATGTCTTAATAAGGTTATCCAAAAAATAGTGCTCGATACCGTAGTAGAGCGCAATATATGTATGTGTGGGGAAAAAAAAATCACAAGACTATTTCATCTCTACAGGCCTGTTTCATGAGGGGGGTACCCTCAATCGTCAGGAGATTTTAATGGGAGCATTCACATACCATGGTTTATATAGGGCACAGAGTGGGTGGGTACAGGCTGGCCTAGGGGCGTGGTGATTGGCTCATGTGTTACCTAGGAGGTGTTTCCGTCTATGGCGGCATGTTGTTACAATTTCGCTGCGCTTGTTGAGGGATGACAGGTCTGGACGGTAAATAATAAACAGTTTCTCTTTCAAGCATAGGTTGCATCTTTTATTACCACTATTGTAAGGTGTGCTGGATGCAAGAATTTGCCATGTTATTGAATATTCAACATTATTGTCTTTGAGGTCCCAAATGTGTTTGCTGAGTTCTGTGGTATTTCGCAGGTTTTTGTTCCTGAAAGAAGCCTTGTGGTTGTTCCATCTGGTTTTGAATTCACCCTCGCTCTACTACGGTATCGAGCACTATTTTTTGGATAACCTTATTAAGACATATACATATATATATATATATATATCCTGAAAATATGCAAACAAAACTGTGTTTAGATAATTGATACTTCAAACATGCATAAATAAATATTAAGGAATATAACATAACTTGGCTTCTGAGAGCTTCAAAATGTAATGAATAAAATGCTAAAGTTGTTGATAAACAAGCAATTATTTTAATAATTAAATATGGTCATTTTAAATGAATTATTATGATAATTTAATATCAATTATTTCAAATATGTTTATTTTAATGTATAATTCTATGGCTGGATGTAATAAGGAGTCAGAAAAAATACAAATAAATATACAATTAATTTTGATGTTTTTTGCAAAATATAGTAAAAATGTATTTAGTTATTTTTTTTTAAATTAATAAATATATTTATTTTTAGGTAAGATAAACATAATAATACAATTTATCTCTCGTCTGGATGATTTAGTTTTTGTCACCCTGTTGTCCTCCCGTCGTGAAAAAAGCATGTCCTCACTCAGGTCCTCATGGAGCTGGAGGGGGCGTGGCCTCCAGCTCCGGCTGAAAATCAGGAGATTTTCGGGAGAATATTTGTCCCGGGAGGTTTTCGGGAGAGGCGCTGAATTTCGGGAGTCTCCCGGAAAATCCGGGAGGGTTGGCAAGTATGCATTAGAGTCAACATTGCAACTTTCTCCTGGCTACAATTCGCCTCTTTGTTCTTTTATTCCACTTTTTTATATTTCTTTAATAGTATTTTGCCTGGGGCCAATAAAAAAATAGCAATTCTGGGGCCACAGTTTGGACAGCCCTGATCTCCACCAGGGACTTTATGTCATGTCACTTATTAGTCAGAGTGGAGCATCGCACCTTTCAGAGCGTCTCTGACGTGTGCTCGTGTTTCTTTAAGAAGTGAACAAGTGACAGCGGTTTAGTCATGTGGCTGGCGACTCAAGGCCCGCTGGTTTGATTTCCCTGCCCACGCACCCCCGCGGTCTCTCCTCCTAAGAAAGCGCTGAAGTCAAACACAATCTGTTCCACGCTGCCGGCGCAGGAAACAATGTTTCCCTGAGGAATTAATCAGTTCCAGGGTCAAACTCTGGCCATCATTGGAGCTTTATTAAGTGCACAGGCAGTGTTTTAAGTGTCACACAAGTGTAAAAAGAAGTGAAGCAGGGTTAATAGTGCTGAGACTGAGACTCTTTGACCCGTTCCAGAATGTTCCGACTGTGTGTCATCCTTGTTGTGCTTGGCGAGGGAGTGTGTCGTCCTTACATCATCGTCACTAAATGTCCACTGGGATGGACATCTGGAGCTCGTTATTGTCTCCGCCATCATGATGTAATCAGTGTGTATTGTCATGTGTGTGTTGCAGCTCTTCCACGTGGCGTACGTCCTCATCAAGTTCGCCAACTCCCCGCGTCCGGACCTGTGGGTTCTAGAACGCTCCCTGGACTTTGGACAGACCTACAAGCCGTGGCAGTACTTCGCATGTGAGTACTCTCTGGGTCCAGAACCAGAACATTCCTGCCAATCATCCCTGAGGACGGGGGTGGGGGTGGGGGGCCCCGGGGGGTTTCTGATGCGATGACATCATCACGCGACCATCGGATTGGCCGGGAGCAGAAGTGATTGAAGTTGAGCTTCTCATTCTTAGTGCTAACCACTAGAGGGCGCTTAACCTACTTTAGTGTGGTGGAGATGCTAATTCATTAGCCTGCTGGGACATGTGAAGTTGTCAGGTTGTGTAAAAGGTAAATAAAAAGAGAATACAACAAATCCTTTTCAACTTATATTCAATCGAATAGACTGCAAAGACAAGATATTTCATGTTCACACTGAAGTTAGAATTGAATGGCAGCAACACATTGCAAAAAAGGCATTTTTTTTACCAGTGTGTTACATGGCCTTTCCTTTTAACAAGACTCAGTAAAGGTTTGGGAACTGAGGAGACACATTTTTGACGTGGAATTCTTTCCCATTCTTGCTTGATGTACAGCTTAAGTTGTTCAACAGTCTCCCTTCTCATATTTTAGCCTTCACACATTTTCAATGGCATCGTCTTGCTGAAATAAGCAGGGGCGTCCATGGTAAGGTTGCTGGGATGGCAACATATGTTGCTCCAAAAGCTGTATGTACCTTTCAGCATTAATGGTGTTAGTTACCCATGTCTTGGGCACTAATACACCCCCATACCATCACACATGCTGCCTTTTACATTTTCACCCTAGAACAGTCCGGATGGTTCTTTTCCTCTTTGTTCCGGAGGACACGAGGTCCACAGTTTGAAATGTGGACTCGTCAGACCACAGAGCACTTTTCCACTTTGCATCAGTCCATCTTACATGAGCTCAGGCCCAGTGAAGCCGGCGGCGTTTCTGGGTGTTGTTGATAAATGGCTTTGGCTTTGCATAGTAGAGTTTTAACTTGCACTTAGATGTAGCGACCAACTGTAGTTACTGACAGTGGTTTTCTGAAGTGTTCCTGAGCCCATGTGGTGATATCCTTTACACACTGATGTGGCTTTGTGGCTGAGGGATCCAAGGTGTGTAATATCATGGCTTACGTGCAGTGATTTCTCCACATTCTCTGAACCTTTTGATGATATCACGGAGCGTAGATGGTGAAATCCCTAAATTCCTTACTTGAGAAATGTTGTTCTTAAACAATTTGCTCAGGCATTTGTTGACAAAGTGGTGACCTTTGATACTTTGGCTCAATTGTATTGCTTGTTATGTTTGTAAACTTCTATATGTTAGCGATATTAGAGCCTTGCATACAGGCCGATACAGAACCAATATCAGCAGGAATCATACAGTACATACTTTTATTATTAGGTAGTGTGGAATAGTAGAACATGTTGATGTGAAATGGTATGGCATGAAAACCACAAACATTTTTATTATTAACCATCTTGATTGGACCTTAATTACCGTATTCAAGCCACACCCACCAAATTTTAAAAGAAACAACGTTTTTTTTACCTGCGATGAGGTGGCGACTTGTCCAGGGCGTACCCCGCCTTCCGCCCGAATGCAGCTGGGATAGGCTCCAGCGTTCACACTCATCTACTTTGTAACTTGTGACTAAAACTAGAACAGGGGTCGGCAACCCGCGGCTCTTTTAGCGCCGCCCTAGTGGCTCTCTGGAGCTTTTTTAAAAAATGTATGAAAAATGGAAAAAGAAAAAAAAAAAAATCAATGTTTTGTTTTAATATGGTTTCTGTAGGAGGACAAACATGACACAAACCTCTCTAATTGTGTCATGTCTGTGTAATCATGTTTTGTTTTAAGTCATGTTTTGTTTAGTTATTGGACTCTTTAGTTTCTGTCTTTTCACTCCCTTGTCTTGTTTCCATGATTACCCCATTAGTTTCACCTGTTCCACGTTTGGACTCATTGTGCACTCTTGTTTGTCACCATAGCAACCATTAGTTTTCACCTGTCACGTCACGCACCTGTTTTCGTTAATCATGTCCATAGTATTTAAGTTCATTCTTTTCAGTTTGTCGTTCTGACGACATCACCACATTTATGCTCTGTCCATGCCTGGCACTTCTTCCCATGTCCATTCTTCATGCAACTATTTTTGTCCAAGCCAAGTAAGTTTTTGTTCCATGTTTATAGTCTTTTTGTTTTTCATAGTTTGTTCTCCGCCACTGTGCGTGCTTTTCATTTGTACTTTTTTGCTATAGTCTTTTGGTTTCATAGTTTATTCTCCGCCACTGTGCGCGCTTTCATTTATTCCTTTTTTTGATAATAAATAAATGAATCATGTACCTTCATTCTCGTCTCGCCCGAGCCAACTTTCCTTTGCATCCCGGAAAAGCACACACCCCAGACCAAGTCTTGACAAATTGTTACAAAGCACACTGTTTATATTAAACATGCTTCACTGATTCGAGTATTTGGCAAGCGCCGTTTTGTCCTACTAATTTTGGCGGTCTTTGAACTCACCGTAGGCGTAGTTTGGTTTACATGTATAACTTTCTCCGACTTTCTAGGACGTGTTTTATGCCACTTCTTTTTCTGTCTCATTTTGTCCACAAAACTTTTAAGGTTGTGCATGAAAGGTGAGTTTTGTTGATGTTATTGACTTGCGTGGAGTGCTAATCAGACATATTTGGTCACTGCAAGCTAATCGATGCTAACATGCTATTTAGGCTAGCTATATGTCATACTTGCCAACCCTCCCGGATTTTCCGGGAAACTCCCGAAATTCAGGCGGACCTGAGTGACGTGTTGACAACACACAACGACAGTGTCTACCGTAAAGCAGTTGGTCTGCCGTAAACAGCAATGTTGTGACACTTTTAAACAGGACAATACTGCCACCTACTGTACATGCATATGTGACCCACCCATAATGTGTCACATTTTTGTGTTGATTTATTTATTTTATTTTGTGGTTTGAATTCGTTTTTGGAGCTGTCATTACACATTTATCAGTATTCACATTGGTCAGTAGGGGGCAGTAGGGCGTTTCTTCCCAATTGAATGCTATCACCTGCAGACCGGAAGTGTCTTGTCATTCTGATGAGCGCGACCAGTCTGTGAACAATTGAAACGTCCTGTGTGCTTTTTCCTCCTGTATAACAGGTTAGTTTTGGTGAATCAACTCACTGAATAATATCCATGTGATCTTTATAAGTTTAAGTACACATTCTGATGGTGGAGCCTAACTCTAAAGTGTTTGTGAGTTGTAGTTTGTATTTGTGAATGAATCCAGTGCACAGCTGCAGTAATCAATGCAAAAAGGCGACGTGAGTGCGCAATGTTTATATAGGAACTTCTGATCCTAATTCAGACTCCCCAAATTAGAGCTCCCGTTTTCTTATTGATTTTATAATGTATATTTGTATAATGTGTGTGTTCTGAAATAGTGACCGAGAATAGAACAAGGATGGACAATTCAACCCTTAACTCAACAATGAGTAGATGAGTGTTATGTGTGTATATGTGTAAATAAATGAACACTGAAATTCAAGTATTTCTTTTATTTATATATATATATATATATATACATATATCTTAATAAGGTTATCCAAAAAATAGTGCTCGATACCGTAGTAGAGCGCAATATATGTATGTGTGGGGAAAAAATCACAAGACTATTTCATCTCTACAGGCCTGTTTCATGAGGGGGGGTTCCCTCAATCATCAGGAGATTTTAATGGGAGCATTCACATACCATGGTTTATATAGGGCACAGAGTGGGTGGGTACAGGCTGGCGTAGGGGCGTGGTGATTGGCTCATGTGTTACCTAGGAGGTGTTTCCGTCTGTGGCGGCATGCTGTTACAATTTCGCTGCGCTTGTTGAGGGATGACAGGTCTGGACGGTAAATAATAAACAGTTTCTCTTTCAAGCATAGGTTGCATCTTTTATTACCACTATTGTAAGGTGTGCTGGATGCAAGAATTTGCCATGTTATTGAATATTCAACATTATTGTCTTTGAGGTCCCAAATGTGTTTGCTGAGTTCTGTGGTATTTCGCAGGTTTTTGTTCCTGAAAGAAGCCTTGTGATTGTTCCATCTGGTTTTGAATTCTCCCTCGGTTAATCCTACATATGTGTCGGATGTGTTAATGTCCTTGCGTATTACCTTAGATTGGTAGACAACTGATGTTTGTAAGCACCCCCCGTTGAGAGGGCAATCAGGTTTCTTTCGACAGTTACATCCCTTGTTGGTTTTGGAGTCGCTCTGTCCGGGGGTCGACGGCTCATTTGCAATTGTTTTGTTGTGGTTTGAGATGATTTGTCGTATATTGTTCATGCAGCTGTAGCTCAATTTAATGTTGTTCTTGTTGAATACTTTTCTTAGGGTGTTGTCTTTGGGAAAGTGTTTGTCAATCAGATTGAGGAATTTGTGTCCAATGTTCGTTGAGACGTTTTTGCTGTATGGGGGGTTGTACCAGATGATGTCGTTTCGTTTTCTGTTCTTTTTTGGCTGGTTTCCTGGCGTGGGTTCATAGGTGTGTATATATATATATATATATATATATATATATATATATATATATATATATATATATATATATATATATATATATATATGTATATATAATAAAATATATATATTGCTAGAATTCACTGAAAGTCAAATATTTCTTATATATATATATATATATATATATATATATATATATATATATATATATATATCTTAACCACGCCCCCAACCACGCCACCGCCCCACCCCCGACCACGCCCCCACCCCCCACCTCCCGAAATCGGAGGTCTCAAGGTTGGCAAGTATGGTTTACATGTATAACTTTCTCCGACTTTCTAGGACGTGTTTTATGCCACTTCTTTTTCTGTCTCATTTTGTCCACAAAACGTTTAAGGTTGTGCATGAATCCACAAAGGTGAGTTTTGTTGATGTTATTGACTTGTGTGGAGTGTTAATCAGACATATTTGGTCACTGCAAGCTAATTGATGCTAACATGCTATTTAGGCTAGCTGTATGTACATATTGCATCATAATGCCTCATTTGTAGCTATATTTGAGCTCATTTAGTTTCCTTTAAGTCCTCTTAATTCAATTTATATCTCATGACACACTATCTGTATGTAATATGGCTTTTACATTTTTGCGGCTCCAGACAGATTTGTTTTTGTATTTTTGGTCCAATATGGATGGCTCTTTCAAACATTTTGGCTTGCCGACCCCTGAACTAGAAGAAAAGAGCGACCTTGTGTGTTTATTGGAGGGCATTTAGAGGTTAACTGTTAGCATTTGATATTTGACATGCAGATATCATTCTATACTCCTTTTTGGCTGATATCAACATCCCATCAGGACATCGTTAACAACAAATGTGTGGTTTTCTTTACAATATGGTGAGATCCAATGAACACAGCCGTGTGTTACAAGCTCCTTATTTCCACTCTTATTGTGACTCACACAACAAGCCTAAACGTCCACAGCTGCACACACACACACACACACACACACACACACATGTATGTTGTCATGAGGTGTTTAAAGTTGCAGCTGTTAGTCGTGCCATTACCAGGACCCTAACCCTCTAGTTATGATGGTGAGACATGTCATAAAAATACCAGCAGACTTTACAAACATGATGATTAGTCAATATAAACCTTTTCTTCTCCTTTCTTTCTTTGTGTGTGTGTGTGTGTGTGTGTGTGTGTGTGTGTGTGTGTGTGTGTGTGTGTGTGTGTGTGTGTGTGTGTGTGTGTGTGTGTGTGTGTGTGTGTGTGTGTGTCTAGCCTCCAAGCGAGACTGCATCGAGCGTTTCGGACAAAGAACCATCGAGAGGATCAGCAATGATGACGACGTCGTTTGCACCTCCGAATATTCCCGTATCGTTCCTCTGGAAAATGGAGAGGTGACTTTTTGTTCTGATGACACCTTCAATTAACAGGGGTGCCCATTACGTGGAGGGTGTGTCAGTGGATGGCGGAGGGTGTGTCAGTGAATGGCGGAGGGTGTGTCAGTGGATGGCGGAGGGTGTGTCAGTGGATGGCGGAGGGTGTGTCAGTGGATGGTGGAGGGTGTGTCAGTGGATGACGGAGGGTGTGTCAGTGGATGGCGGAGGGTGTGTCAGTGGATGGCGGAGGGTGTGTCAGTGGATGGCGGAGGGTGTGTCAGTGGATGGTGGGTCAGTGGATGGAGGAGGGTGTGTCAGTTGTTGCAACTATAGCTCTTGTCTCAAAGTAGGTGTACTGTCACCACCTGTCACACCACACCCTGACTTAGTTGGACTTTTTTGCTGTTTTCCTGTGTGTAGTGTTTTAGTCCTATTTTGGTGGCTTTTTCTCTTTTTTTGGTATTTTCCTGCAGCAGTTTCATGTCTTCCTTTGAGCGATATTTCCCGCATCTACTTTTTTTTAGCAATCAAGAATATTTCACTTGTTTTTATCCTTCTTTGTGGGGACATTGTTGATTGTCATGTCATGTTCGGATGTACTTTGTCTTTGCTCCACAGTAAGTCTTTGCTGTCGTCCAGCATTCTGTTTTTGTTTACTTTGTAGCCAGTTCAGTTTTAGTCTGGTTCTGCATAGACTTTCCTAAGCTTCAATGCCTTTTCTTTGGGGCACTCACCTTTTGTTTATTTTTGGTTTAAGCATTAAAGTGTGGGCACCCCTGCCTTAAGAAGAAAGTTGTCTTCCTTCCTCACTGATCTCCCCCCCCAGGTGGTGGTGTCGCTGGTGAACGGGCGTCCGGGCGCCATGAACTTCTCCTACTCCCCGGTGCTGCGTGACTTCACCAAGGCCACCCACATCCGCCTGCGCTTCCTGCGCACCAACACGCTGCTGGGTCACCTGATGGGTAAAGCCCTGCGAGACCCCACCGTCACTCGCCGGGTGAGTCAGTCGCCGCCCTTTTTTTTTTTTACTCCTCCACTCTCCGGTTGTGACGCCCGTGTTGTGTGCAGTACTACTACAGCATCAAGGACATCAGCATCGGAGGACGCTGCGTCTGCAACGGACACGCCGAGGCCTGCAGCGCTCAGGACCACAGCGACCCCTACAGGTGAGACAGGAAGTACACTAACTCACCTCATGGCAAGCAGGGGCGTCCAAAGTGCATCCCTGCGGTCTCTCCTTTTTTTTAATGGCCCTCAGCATCCATTTTCTTCCGCTTTTCCCTTTCGGGGTGCTGGAGCCTATCCCAGCTGCATTCAGGCGGATTGGTAAGAATGGCTGCCCGGATCTGAACCCGAGCGGTGTTTTGTTATTGGACTTTTGTGCCCGTCACAGATTGTCGATAACAAACACCATGTTGAAGCATAAGGGTGTCCATATGTGCACTTGGCACCAGGACACCCTAGGCCGCAGTTCTATGATCGACTTTGTAGTTGTGTCATCGGATTTGCGGCCTCATGTTTTGGACACTCGGGTGAAGAGAGGGGCGGAGCTTTCTACCGATCACCACCTGGTGGTGAGTTGGCTGCGATGGTGGGGGAGGATGCCGGACAGACCTGGCAGGCCCAAACGCATTGTGAGGGTTTGCTGGGAACGTCTGGCAGAGTCTCCTGTCAGAGAGAGTTTCAATTCCCACCTCCGGAAGAACTTTGAACATGTCACGAGGGAGGTGCTGGACATTGAGTCCGAATGGACCATGTTCCGCGCCTCTATTGTCGAGGCGGCTGATTGGAGCTGTGGCCGCAAGGTAGTTGGTGCTTGTCGTGGCGGTAATCCTAGAACCCGTTGGTGGACACCGGCGGTGAGGGATGCCGTCAAGCTGAAGAAGGAGTCCTATCGCGTTCTTTTGGCTCATAGGACTCCTGAGGCAGCGGACAGGTACCGACAGGCCAAGCAGTGTGCGGCTTCAGCGGTCGCAGAGGCAAAAACTCGGACATGGGAGGAGTTCGGGGAAGCCATGGAAAACGACTTCCGGACGGCTTCGAAGCAATTCTGGACCACCATCCGCCGCCTTAGGAGGGGAAAGCAGTGCACTATCAACACCGTGTATGGTGAGGATGGTGTTCTGCTGACCTCGACTGCGGATGTTGTGGATCGGTGGAGGGAATACTTCGAAGACCTCCTCAATCCCACCAACACGTCTTCCTATGAGGAAGCAGTGCCTGGGGAGTCTGTGGTGGGCTCTTCTATTTCTGGGGCTGAGGTTGCCGAGGTAGTTAAAAAGCTCCTCGGTGGCAAGGCCCCAGGGGTAGATGAGATCCGCCCGGAGTTCCTTAAGGCTCTGGATGCTGTGGGGCTGTCTTGGTTGACAAGACTCTGCAGCATCGCGTGGACATCGGGGGCGGTACCTCTGGATTGGCAGACCGGGGTGGTGGTTCCTCTCTTTAAGAAGGGGAACCGGAGGGTGTGTTCTAACTATGGTGGGATCACACTCCTCAGCCTTCCCGGTAAGGTCTATTCAGGTGTACTGGAGAGGAGGCTACGCCGGATAGTCGAACCTCGGATTCAGGAGGAACAATGTGGTTTTGGTCCTGGTCGTGGAACTGTGGACAAGCTCTATACTCTGGGCAGGGTCCTTGAGGGTGCATGGGAGTTTGCCCAACCAGTCTACATGTGTTTTGTGGACTTGGAGAAGGCATTGGACCGTGTCCCTCGGGAAGTCCTGTGGGGAGTGCTCAGAGAGTATGGGGCATCGGACTGTCTGATTGTGGCGGTCCGCTCCCTGTATGATCAGTGCCAGAGCTTGGTCCGCATTGCCGGCAGTAAGTCGGACACGTTTCCAGTGAGGGTTGGACTCCGCCAAGGCTGCCCTTTGTCACCCATTCTGTTCTGAACTTTTATGGACAGAATTTCTAGGCGCAGTCAAGGCGTTGAGGGGATCTGGTTTGGTGGCTGCAGGATTAGGTCTCTGCTTTTTGCAGATGATGTGGTCCTGATGGCTTCATCTGGCCAGGATCTTCAGCTCTCACTGGATCGGTTCGCAGCCGAGTGTGAAGCGACTGGGATGAGAATCAGCACCTCCAAGTCCGAGTCCATGGTTCTCGCCCGGAAAAGGGTGGAGTGCCATCTCCGGGTTGGGGAGGAGATCTTGCCCCAAGTGGAGGAGTTCAAGTACTTATAGTACACACTTCATCTGTAAACATATGTGGTGGACTTAGTTTGTGCCATTATTTGACATTTCTCAATGAGTGCACTTGTGTTACACACTTAACCTGTGCTTTTACCTCTGCATAAATGTCAAAGGCCAGAAGGCAGCAAGTTGCCTCATTCCACATGTCCTTGGGAATGTTCCAGTCATCACGTATGACACTCATTGCCTATAAAAGAAAACTAATATGGTATCTGAGCGTCTTATGACTTACTGGTTTTTTAGCATCTTTAACGTACAAAATGTGACCTAAAGTATCTACAATGTGTTTAATGTCCCCCCCCCCCCCCCCCCACACACACACACACACACATTTAATGCCACTCATCCTCACTTTGTGTCCCATGAGAGACGAGACAGCGTTTTGCCCTCACTGTGGACTTGAAGGCGTTGGGTTGAGCATTTTGCCCTCACTGTGGACTTGAAGGCGTTGTGTTGAGTGTTTTTCCCTCACTGTGGACTTGAAGGCGTTGTGTTGATGTTGTCGCACTTGCAATCCCCTCCTGAGCATCTCAGGAAAAAAACAAAAAATCGGAGCCAAATTCACAACTTCCTGCTTTTCTTCTGCTTCCTGTCACGTGACTTGAACCTTTTTAGTCTTCATTGGTTCCTAACGTACCTGACGAGCTTGGAGGAAGAGGTCAAAGATGGTGTATATTTCTGTTGAGGGAAATGTTGTATTGATGAGATTGTGCACACCTCACATTGGCAAGAAGAGGTGGTGTGTTGGGGATCAAACACAGATCTGGACCCGCACACCAGCTTGTGAAGGCGTTTGAACGCTGGATTGTGAATATCTCTGGCCTAGCATGTTAGCGTAGCATGGTGGCCTGCAGGTCAATATTGTTGACTGTTGGCTCTGCAACATTTTACTTTCACTTTTCTGCTTCACCTTCAGTTCACCACCACATCTGTGTTACTCATTAGCATCATTAATGTGTGTGTGCGTGTGCGCGTGTGTGTGTGTGTGTGTGATGAACACTTTTAAAACAATAAGTAAGGAATGAACTACAAATCGGGTTTAACTTCCTCTGAGTGAGGCACTGACTTCATCACAGTCACATTTACAAACATATGAACCCTAAAGAGTATCTTATTCACCATTTGATTGGCAGCAGTTAACAGGTTATGTTTAAAAGCTCAAGGCTTGGAATTGGGGGTTAAATCACCAAAAATGATTCCCGGGCGCGGCGCCGCTGCTGCCCACTGCTCCCCTCACCTCCCAGGGGGTGAACCAGGGGATGGGTCAAATGCAGAGGACAAATTTCATTACACCTAGTGTGTGTGTGACAATCATTGCTACTTTAACTTAACTTTAACTTTACACATACAAACTGTAGCACACAAAAAAGCACATTTAATAAAAAAAAACGTTATTATGGTCTTACCTTTACTTAGAAATGAAGTCCACAACTAAAGCCCTCACTTCAACTTTCCACGTGCAAGATTGAATCTATTTAAAAAAAGTGTAACCGAGGGTTTATAAATGTGGCCTATACTGTATGAAACTACAAAATAACAAACACGGAGGCTCCAGTTTACACCAGGACCACTTTATTTACCTTCTTTCAAGAACCTCCGCAACGTGACATCACTTCCGCTCTTAGCGCCTTCAAAATAAGAGCTCAAGGCATATACTGTATAACAGCGCATAACAGGAACTTAACATCACAAAGAGGAAAGCCCATGAAAATAGGTTACAAAAGTTATTTAATAAGAAGCCAAAAAATGCAAAAACCATAATGTTCATGTTGGAGGAGTTGTGAATTAGGTACACCTGCAGTCTGCAGGTGTATCTAATGTTGTGTCCCTGCAGTCATTCACAACTCCTCCAACACCAACATTATTGTTTTTGCACTTTTTGGCTTCTTATGAAATCATTTTTAAAAATAGATTCAATCTTGCACGTGGAAAGTTTAAGTGTGGGCTTTAGTTGATATAACAATTCTACGGCGGGAGTGCAGGAGGCGAGCCTCAGCCAGTGCGTCTTTTGCAGCCGTTTTATGATCGCTCAGCACAAGAAATACTTTACACACATACAGTTGTTGACAAAATACACTGTACATTATATACCTCAGCTAACTAAACTATGGAAATGTATAATATAATTCATATAGCAATACGGTCTCACTGCACAGCAGGCCAGCAGTTAGCCGAGTCATTGCGCAATCCATGTTGAGGCACTGAGTGACGTGCCTCAACTGGCTGCTGTTCACCGCACCGTCTCTTCTCAGTATTTGAATGGCAAATGTGAAAATTCAGCGATTTTGAATAAAAATAATCTAAAACTGGTGAAGTTAAATGGAAAATAACTTTATAGTATAATCACTGGATACATATAACAATTTCATTTTTTTTTTTTCTTTTTACTTTTTTTTTCTTTCCATGATGGCAGGTGAGGCACCGCCTCACCTGCCTCCTAGTGACTGCACGTCACTAATGCACGTCACTAATGCACGTCACTAATGCTCCCATTAAAATCTCCTGATGATTGAGGGTACCCCCCCTCATGAAACAGGCCTGTAGAGATGAAATAGTCTTGTGATTTTTTTCCCACACATACATATATATATATATATATATATATATACATACATACATACATACATACATACATGCATATATATATATATATATATATATATATATATATATATATGTATGTATGTATGTGTGGGGAAAAAAATCACAAGACTATTTCATCTCTACAGGCCTGTTTCATGAGGGGGGGTACCCTCAATCATCAGGAGATTTTAATGGGAGCATTCACATACCATGGTTTATATAGGGCACAGAGTGGGTGGGTACAGGCTGGCGTAGGGGCGTGGTGATTGGCTCATGTGTTACCTAGGAGGTGTTTCCGTCTGGTGGCGGCATGCTGTTACAATTTCGCTGCGCTTGTTGAGGGATGACAGGTCTGGACGGTAAATAATAAACAGTTTCTCTTTCAAGCATAGGTTGCATCTTTTATTACCACTATTGTAAGGTGTGCTGGATGCAAGAATTTGCCATGTTATTGAATATTCAACATTATTGTCTTTGAGGTCCCAAATGTGTTTGCTGAGTTCTGTGGTATTCCGCAGGTTTTGGTTCCTGAAAGAAGCCTTGTGATTGTTCCATCTGGTTTTGAATTCTCCCTCGGTTAATCCTACATATGTGTCGGATGTGTTAATGTCCTTGCGTGTTACCTTAGATTGGTAGACAACTGATGTTTGTAAGCACCCCCCGTTGAGAGGGCAATCAGGTTTCTTTCGACAGTTACAGCCTTTGTTGGTTTTGGAGTCGCTCTGTCCGGGGGCCGACGGCTCATTTGCAATTGTTTTGATGTGGTTTGAGATGATTTGTCGTATATTGTTCATGCAGCTGTAGCTCAATTTAATGTTGTTCTTGTTGAATACTTTTCTTAGGGTGTTGTCTTTGGGAAAGTGTTTGTCAATCAGATTGAGGAATTTGTGTCCAATGTTAGTTGAGACGTTTTTGCTGTATGGGGGGTTGTACCAGATGATGTCGTTTCGTTTTCTGTTCTTTTTCGGTTGGTTTCCTGGCGTGGGTTCATAGGTGAGGGTGAAATTGTATCCGCTTTCATCAAGGGCTTTTTGGTACGGGGGGGTTGCTTGGTCAAATTCAGCTTTGCTAGATGACAGCATCGATAGCCTTTTATTAATTCCGGTAGGTATTCTTTTCGTGGTGGTGGGTGGGTGGTTGCTGTCATGGTGCACGTATTGGAGTGTTGTGTTGGGTTTCGTGAATGGTTGGTAGCTGTTATTTCTCAGGTTGAAAGTGACGTCAAGGAAGTTGACGGTTTGCTTGTTGGCTTCAATCGTGATCCGTAGGCCGTTCTCTTTGAAAATATATATATGTATGTATTTATAGTACGTTAAAGATGCTAAAATAAATCCAATGTGTGTCAATATATGCTAAGCTATCATTTTAGCTTTGTGTTAAGCTAATGAGTGTCATGTCTAATAATATATCTGGATGATAATGACTTCATTTCATTTTTCAAACCCATCAATAACAAAAAGTGTGTAGTGTGTGGCGTGTGTTCAAGTGACGACTGCTCCTACATGCTGAAGAATGTATTAAAACAATCATTTGTACACAGCAGCTTGCAGTCAGTAGGCGAGCGTGTCTGTTAAACATCTTCTTAAATAGCACACAGGATGTGCGGTTCAAAGGTCAAAGGCCTCCTCCACGACACCCAGTCACTAATGTGTAACATCCTAATGTGTGTGTGTGTGTGTGTGTGTGTGTGTGTGTGTGCAGGTTGCAGTGCGACTGTCAACACAACACCTGCGGCGTGTCATGTGACCAGTGCTGCCCCGGGTACCACCAGTTGCCGTGGAAACCCGCCACGACCGACAGCGCCCACGAGTGTGAACGTGAGTGCTGCCGCGGGGAGGTCAGAGGTCATCACTCAGACTTATTCTGGAGTGTTTATCACTTCCGACTCCTCCCTTTCACTTTATCAGCGCCGCAGGATAAGCAGCGCTCCTCCCTGTCTCCACAAACATGATACGTTTGCTCTGTCTTCCTCCTTTACACACACACACACACACACACACACACACACACACACACACACACGCAGTGGAACCTCAATTTACACACTTAATTGGTTCTTGAACAGGGTTTGTAAATAGAAAAGTTTGTATAGTGAAGCAAATTTCTCCAAAAGAAACAATATAAATATGAATAATCTGTTCCAGCCTCAACAAAAGTCTGTATTATAGTCAACTTTTTACACTCTGAACTCGGCCTGGGCCGATACACATTTTGCGCGATATTATTGCCATGTTTTTGAGAGCAAATGAACCACTGATGTAATGACAATGCATAATAATAATAGAATAGAATAGAATATATCTTTATTGTCATTGTACAACGAAATTGTAAGCAAAACTAAGTTAGTGCAAATTCATAACACATAAAAACATAAGAACATAGATAAATAGATAAAAATACATAAAATCAAATGCTACCAACGTGTCTTTCTTGTATATTTTAACATTTTAATTGAAATGTAAACTTTTACATATAAAATTAAATAAAACAAACAAATAATAAAAATTGAGTATACTGTTTCTGGAAGCAACATTTTTCCAGTTTAATAAAAATCACAACCAAAATTAAAAAAAAATTGGTTCCGTCTCTGTTACGGAAGAGGTGGGAGACCCTAAATATACACAACCAAAACAATAAACAAAATGGATAAATACAGTTATTGTGACCAAAATGATCACAGTTGTCATTATTATCTATTATTATATTATTATTGTCTATGTCACTTGTCTATGACACATAGGATATGACGTATGTTCTATGTCACATGGTCTACGTCACATGTCCTATGTCACATGTCCTTAATTGGTCTAGTCTTGGACTTTTTTACGCTCAAAAAGTTAAAAAAAAACTCTGTGTTTCAACAAAGTGTTTGAAATGACATCAAATTCCAGACTAATTCAGAAACCACTGTTGATAGCAATGTAAATAGAAATAATAATATTAGATTTTATTTGTAAAAGCACTTTACATTGAACAAAAAATAAAAAATAAAAAAACAACAACGCTAGAACCACAAATAGCTGCCCCCAACAAGTAAAATAAATAGTAAAAAAATATTTAAAAAAAGGCTGTTTTAAAAAGAAGGGTTTTTAAGCCTTTTTTAAAAGCATCCACAGTCTGTGGTACCCTCAGGTGGTCAGGGAGAGTGTGCAGTAGAATCAGTTGTGTTTGTTTTTTATCTCCCAAGTCAACACATTTGACTAATTATTTCACATTTCGTCTTACATAAACCATATCTAGAGAGTGAATTCCAAACTCACGCTAAGCCTTACCTAAAAAAAACATTTAAAACATCTTTTTGTGCTGCTTTCTTCAAAACTATTACACATTTTTGACATTCTGTACCTAATAATAATAATAATAATAGATTTTATTTGTAAAAGCACTTTACATTGAGCAAGACAACCTCAAAGTGCTACAGTGCATTTGAAAAACAAAACAAAACAACAACGCTAAAACCACAAATCAATCAATCAATCAATGTTTATTTATATAGCCCTAAATCACAAGTGTCTCAAAGGGCTGCACAAGCCACAACGACATCCTCGGTATAGCCCACATAAGGGCAAGGAAAAACTCACCCCAGTGGGACGTCGATGTGAATGACTATGAGAAACCTTGGAGAGGACCGCATATGTGGGTAACCCCCCCCTCTAGGGAGACCGAATGCAATGGATGTCGAGTGGGTCTAACATAATATTGTGAGAGTCCAGTCCATAGTGGATCCAGCATAACAGTAAGAGTCCAGTCCACAGTGGGGTCAGCAGGAAACCATCCCGAGCGGAGACGGGTCAGCAGCGCAGAGATGTTCCCAACCAATATACAGGCGAGCGGTCCACCCCGGGTCCCGACCCCGGACAGCCAGCACCCCATCCATGGCCACCGGATCTGTGTGTCTTCCCCTCCACAAGGGATAGGGGGCAGCAGAGGAGAAAAGAAAAGAAACGGCAGATCAACTGGTCTAAAAAAAGGGGGGCTATTCAAAGGCTAGAGTATACAAATGAGTTTTAAGATGGGACTTAAATGTTTCTACTGAGGTAGCATCTCTAATTGTTACCGGGAGGGCATTCCATAGTACTGGAGCCCGAATAGAAAACGCTCTACAGCCCGCAGACTTTTTTTGGGCTCTGGGAATCACTAATAAGCCGGAGTTCTTTGAACGTAGATTTCTTGCCGGGACATATGGTACAATACAATCGGTAAGATAGGCTGGAGCTAGACCGTGTAGTATTTTATACGTAAGTAGTAAAACCTTAAAGTCGCATCTTAAGTGCACAGGAAGCCAGTGCAGGTGAGCCAGTATAGGCGTAATATGATCAAACTTTCTTGTTCTTGTCAAAAGTCTAGCAGCCGCATTTTGTACCAACTGTAATTTTTTAATGCTAGACATAGGGAGACCCGAAAATAATACGTTACAGTAATCGAGACGAGACGTAACGAACGCATGAATAATGATCTCAGCGTCGCTAGTGGACAAAATGGAACGAATTTTAGCGATATTACGGAGATGAAAGAAGGCCGTTTTAGTAACACTCTTAATGTGTGACTCAAAGGAGAGAGTTGGGTCGAAGATAATACCCAGATTCTTTACTGAGTCGCTTTGTGTAATTGTTTGGTTGTCAAATGTTAAGGTGGTATTATCAAATAAATGTCGGTGTTTAGCAGGACCGATAATCAGCATTTCCGTTTTCTTAGTGTTGAGTTGCAAGAAGTTAGCAGACATCCATTGTTTAATTTCATTAAGACACGCCTCCAGCTGACTACAATCCGGCGTGTTGGTCAGCTTTAGGGGCATGTAGAGTTGGCTGTCATCAGCATAACAATGAAAGCTAACACCGTATTTGCGTATGATGTCGCCTAGCGGCAGCATGTAAATACTAAAGAGTGCAGGGCCAAGAACCGAACCTTGGGGGACTCCGCACGTTACCTTAACATAGTCCGAGGTCACATTGTTATGGGAGACGCATTGCATCCTGTCAGTAAGATAGGAGTTAAACCACGACAAGGCTAAGTCTGACATGCCAATACGTGTTTTGATACGCTCTAATAAAATATTATGATCGACGGTATCGAAAGCAGCGCTAAGATCAAGAAGCAGCAACATAGATGACGCATCAGAATCCATCGTTAGCAGTAGATCATTAGTCATTTTTGCGAGGGCTGTCTCCGTAGAGTGATTTGCCCTGAAACCGGATTGAAAAGGTTCACAGAGATTGTTAGACACCAAGTGTTCATTTAGCTGCTGTGCGACAATTTTTTCGAGGATTTTCGAGATAAACGGAAGGTGGGACACCGGCCGGTAGTTTACCATGAGGTCAGGATCGAGGTTAGGTCTTTTGAGCAAAGGATGAATAACCGCTTTTTTGAATGCTAGTGGAACAGTGCCAGAGGAGAGTGATAAGTTTATAATATTTAGCACTGATGGACCTAATAATACAAAAAGCTCCTTAATAAGTTTCCCAGGAAATGGGTCAAGTAAACATGTTGTTTGTTTTGTCCCATTGACACATCTTAACAATTCCTCTAATGTTATTTCATCAAAGAGAGAGAAACTATTTTGGAGGGCGGTATCCTTCGTAGATACAGTCGTATCTGTGTTAATAGAACCCAGTTGTAGCTGCGATGCATTGTCTTTAATCTCCTTTCTAATGAGTTCAATTTTCTTATTAAAGAAATTCATAAAATCATCTGCTGAGTGGGTGGAGCTACTGGGAGGAGTCCCTTGTTGGGTTAGCGATGCTACTGTACTAAACAAAAATTTCGGATCATTTTTGTTGAGGTGGATGAGATTTGAGTAATATTTAGCTTTAGCTAGGGTAAGCATGTGTTTATAAGTTGTTAAACTATCACTCCATGCTTGATGGAAAACCTCAAGTTTAGTAGCGCGCCATTTGCGTTCCAGCTTTCTACATGATAATTTATGGGCTCTAGTTTCTTCTGTAAACCATGGGGTGCGCCTTTTAGGGGCTCTTTTAAGCTTTAGCGGTGCTATACTATCAATGGTGTCGCGCAGGGCGTCGTTAAAGTTGTTAGTGAGGTTATCAATAGAGCCGACATAGTTTGGGAATGGTGCCATTACCGAAGGCAGTAGGCCAGCAAGAGTCATCGTTGTGGCAGCATTAATGTTGCGGCTGCTATAGTAGTTATTATTATTAGTTTGTTGACAATGAGTCAGAACTTCGAATTTTATAAGGTAATGATCGGACATTACTTTAGTATACGGGAGTATCGTAACTTTGGAGGTGGTGACACCCCTGACCAGCACTAGATCTATCGTATTTCCGTTGCGATGCGTAGGTTCATTTATTATTTGTGTAAGACCACAGCTATCAATTATAGTCTGGAGCGCCATGCACTGAGGGTCCGATGGGGTATTCATATGGATATTAAAGTCCCCCATTATGATTATATTGTCGGCGTGCGTCACTAAATCAGCAACGAACTCTGAAAATTCACTGATGAAGTCCGAATTGGGTCCTGGGGGGCGGTAGATAACAGCCAGGTGGAGAGGCAGCGGTGTGACAAACCTCATAGTAAGCATCTCAAACGAGTTATATTTATTATTTAGGTTCGGGGTAAGATTAAAGTTTTTATTGTGGATGAGTGCAACTCCCCCACCCCTTTTAATGGGACGGGCAATATGCGCTCCCGCATAGCCAGGAGGAGACGCCTCACCCAGCGCAAAGAAATCGTCTGGTTTGAGCCAGGTCTCGGCGAGACCAATAACGTCAAGATTATTGTCTCTAATGACCTCATTAACTAATAACGTTTTGGAAGATAATGATCTTATGTTTAAGAAGCCCATATTATAGGTAGTGGGCTGTTTTGAGGAGTTTTTGTTGAAATTATCCGTAGTAGCAATATTAATAATGTTGTGTTTATTATGTGTAGTGCAATTTAAATAATTACGACCATATCTAGGAATTGATATGACGGGAATTTTCCGATTGTTTGCTTGATGTTGTGATAAACCGAACGCATCATAACTTGCCACCTCAGTAGAGTGCATGTCTACTTCTGACACAGAAAAAACATTTTTTGAGTTGTGTATTGTTCTAAAATAGTTGCTATGTGTGCAGGTATTATCCAGCCTGGCGCTGGCTAGTTCTATTTTAACTAACTTCTCACCCGGACTAGCGCTTCTTTGAGGATTAGCCTTTCGCTTTGTTGTTAGCCCCGCTCGGCATCCCCGCTTCTGCTTCCGCTCACACCGCTTACGTGTCTTCCGTTGACGGTCCACGCTGGCACTTAACTCCGCTGCTTTGGAGGCCGCTGGATGTAGCCAGCGAAGAATCCCCATGCTAGCGAGGAGGTCGAAAGTACCCGCATCTTTCAGCTGCCCCCAACAAGTAAAATAAATAGTAGAAAACTAAAAACTAGAACAGCCTAATAGCTAGAACTAGCACACGCATATCTAAAAAAAAAAAGGCTTTTTTAAAAAGAAGGGTTTTTAAGCCTTTTTTAAAAGCATCCACAGTCTGTGGTGCCCTCAGGTGGTCAGGGAGAGCGTGCAGTAGAATCAGTAGTGTTTGTTTTTCATCTCCCAAGTCAACACATTTGACTAATTATTTCACATTTCGTCTTACATAAACCATATCTAGAGAGTGAATTCCAAACTCACACTAAGCCTTACCTAAAAAAACATTTAAAACATCTTTTTGTGCTGCTTTTTTCAAAATTATTACACATTTTTTACATTCTCTGCTTAATAATAATAATAATAATAATAGATTTTATTTGTAAAAGCACTTTACATTGAGCAAAACAACCTCAAAGTGCTACAGTGCATTTGAAAAACAAAACAAAACAACGCTAAAACCACAAATAGCTGCCCCCAACAAGTAAAATAAATAGTAAAAAAATAAAAACTAGAACAGCCTAATAGCTAGAACTAGCACACATATATCTAAAAAAAAAAGAAGGCTTTTTTAAAAAGAAGGGTTTTTAAGCCTTTTTTAAAAGCATCCACAGTCTGTGGTGCCCTCAAGTGGTCAGGGAGAGCGTGCAGTAGAATCAGTTGTTTGTTTTTTATCTCCCAAGTCAACACATTTGACTAATTATTTCACATTTCGTCTTACATAAACCATATCTAGAGAGTGAATTCCAAACTCACGCTAAGCCTTACCTAAAAAAAAAACATATAAAACATCTTTTTGTGCTGCTTTTTTCAAAATTATTACACATTTTTTACATTCTCTGCTTAATAATAATAATAATAATAATATATTTTATTTGTAAAAGCACTTTACATTGAGCAAGACAACCTCAAAGTGCTACAAGTGCATTTGAAAAACAAAACAAAACAAAACAACAACGCTAAAACCACAAATAGCTGCCCCCAACAAGTAAAATAAATAGTAAAAAAAATAAAAACTAGAACAGCCTAATAGCTAGAACTAGCACACATATATCTAAAAAAAAAAAAAGGCTTTTTTAAAAAGAAGGGTTTTTAAGCCTTTTTTAAAAGCATCCACCGTCTGTGGTGCCCTCAGGTGGTCAGGGAGAGCGTGCAGTAGAATCAGTAGTTTGTTTTTCATCTCCCAAGTCAACACATTTGACTAATTATTTCACATTTTGTCTTACATAAACCATATCTAGAGAGTGAATTCCAAACTCACGCTAAGCCTTACCTAAAAAAACATTTAAAACATCTTTTTGTGCTGCTTTTTTCAAAATTATTACACATTTTTGACATTCTGTACCTAATAATAATAATAATAGATTTTATTTGTAAAAGCACTTTACATTGAGCAAAACAACCTCAAAGTGCTACAGTGCATTTGAAAAACAAAACAAAACAACAACGCTAAAACCACAAATAGCTGCCCCCAACAAGTAAAATAAATAGTAAAAAAATAAAAACTAGAACAGCCTAATAACTAGAACTAGCACACATATATCTAAAATTAAAAAAAAAGGCTTTTTTAAAAAGAAGGGTTTTTAAGCCTTTTTTAAAAGCATCCACAGTCTGTGGTGCACTCAGGTGGTCAGGGAGAGCGTGCAGTAGAATCAGTTGTTTGTTTTTTATCTCCCAAGTCAACACATTTGACTAATTATTTCACATTTTGTCTTACATAAACCATATCTAGAGAGTGAATTCCAAACTCACGCTAAGCCTTACCTAAAAAAACATTTAAAACATCTTTTTGTGCTGCTTTCTTCAAAACTATTACACATTTTTGACATTCTGTACCTAATGATGATAATAATAATTATAATAATAGATTTTATTTGTAAAAGCACTTTACATTGAGCAAGACAACCTCAAAGTGCTACAGTGCATTTGAAAAACAAAACAAAACAACAACGCTAAAACCACAAATAGCTGCCCCCAACAAGTAAAATAAATAGTAAAAAAATAAAAACTAGAACAGCCTAATAGCTAGAACTAGCACACATATATCTAAAAAAAAAAAAAAAAGGCTTTTTTAAAAAGAAGGGTTTTTAAGCCTTTTTTAAAAGCATCCACAGTCTGTGGTGCCCTCAGGTGGTCAGGGAGAGCGTGCAGTAGAATCAGTTGTTTGTTTTTTATCTCCCAAGTCAACACATTTGACTAATTATTTCACATTTCGTCTCACATAAACCATATCTAGAGAGTGAATTCCAAACTCACGCTAAGCCTTATCTAAAAAAAACATTTAAAACATCTTTTTGTGCTGCTTTTTTCAAAACTATCACACATTTTTGACATTCTGTACCTAATGATGATAATAATAGTTATAATAATAGATTTTATTTGTAAAAGCACTTTACATTGAGCAAAACAACGTCAAAGTGCTACAAGTGCATTTAAAAAACAAAACAACAATGCTAAAACCACAAATAGCTGCCCCCAACAAGTAAAATAAATAGTAAAAAAATAAAAACTAGAACAGCCTAATAGCTAGAACTAGCACACATATATCTAAAAAAAAAAAAAAAAGGCTTTTTTAAAAAGAAGGGTTTTTAAGCCTTTTTTAAAAAGCATCCACAGTCTGTGGTGCCCTCAGGTGGTCAGGGAGAGTGTTCCACAGACTGGGTAAATAGTCTTTTCCAAGGTCAAACGGTGTCCGTCATAAAAGTTGTATTAAGTGTACAGGTCATTTAATTTGTAATGACGTCCCTCGCTCTCATACAAGTGTAAAAAAAAGTGAAGCCGTGGTAACAATTTGCTGGAGTCCTCCTGCGTCAAGTTACTTCCTGTCTATCGTCTTGTGAATTAGTGAATTATATTTATATAGCGCTTTTCTCTCGTGACTCAAAGCACTTTACACAGTGAAAGCCAATATGTAAGTTCCATTTAAACTGGGAGCTAAAGTGTCTTGCTCAAGGACACGACGGCAGTGACTAGGACGGCAGAAGCTGGGGATCGAACCTGGAACCCTCAAGTTGCTGGCACGGCCATCGAGCTATACCGCCTCCCGCCTCCCCTTCTTCTTCTCTTAACACCCCTTTGTTGACGTTTTAAATGACACGCCGCTGGGCTTTTATTGTGAAAAATGTGTTGTTTCCAGCGTGCCACTGCCACCGCCACTCCTTCGACTGCTTCTACGACCCCGACGTGGCTCGCAGCGGCGGCAGCGTGGACATCCGCGGCCAGAAACGAGGGGGCGGAGTCTGCCTCAACTGTCAGGTGAGACCAGGCGGCTGCTTGTGTTAAAAAGGTGTGCTGACGTGTGCCACGCCCCCTCAGCATCACACCACCGGCGTCAACTGCGAGCGCTGCGTGCCGGGACACTACAGAGCGCCACACGCGCCCCTGGACTCCCCGCTGGCGTGCGCACGTGAGTCACATGGTCAGGTCTGGCTGGTTGGCGTGGCAAAGTGAAGTGACCGCGTGTGTGTGTGTGTGTGTGTGTGTGTGTGTGTGTGTGTGTGTGTGTGTGTGTGTGTGTGTGTGTGTGTGTGTGTGTGTGTGTGTGTGTGTGTGTGTGTGTGTGTGTGTGTGTGTGTGCGTGCGTGCGTGCGTGCGTGCGCTGGCCAGCCTGCGACTGTCCGTCCCCGGTGTTTGACGGCACGTGTGAGGACGTGACGGCACGCTGCTTCTGCAAGGACAACTACGGCGGAGACGACTGTGACCAGTGTGCCAGCGGCTTCATCAACTTCCCCCAGTGTTACCGTAAGCCCCGCCCACTCCGCGAGGATGGCGGGGGGATGTGATCCATTGTTTGTGTCTCCCTCAGCCGTCCCCACGTATCCTAGCAACAACAACAACAACAACGGCGAGGCCAAGCCAGCGGGAGAGATCATCAGTAGGTCCCTAATCATTTGTCCTGGACCTGGCTTCTGCTCAACTCACGTCTGACACATGTTCTATGTCAAATGTACTATGTCACATGTTCTATGTCACATGTTCTATGTCACATGTACTATATCACATGTTCTATGTCACATGTTCTATGACACATGTTCTATGTCACATGTCCTATGTCACATGTACTATGTCACATGTTCTATGTCACATGATCTATGTCACATGATCTATGTCACATGATCCATGTCACATGTTCCATGTCACATGTACTATGTCACATGTACTATGTCACATGTCCTATGTCACATGTTCTATGTCACATGTCCTATGTCACATGTTCCATGTCACATGTCCTATGTCACATGTACTATGTCACATGTTCTATGTCACATGATCTATGACACATGTTCTATGTCACATGATTTATGTCACATGTATTATGTCACATGTACTATGTCACATGTACTATGTCACATGTACTATGTCACATGTCCTATGACACATGGTCTATGTCACATGTTCTATGTCACATGATTAATGTCACATGTACTATGTCACATGTACTATGTCACATGTCCTATGACACATGGTCTATGTCACATGTCCTATGACACATGGTCTATGTCACATGTTCTATGTCACATGATTAATGTCACATGATCTATGTCACATGTACTATGTCACATGTCCTATGTCACATGTACTATGTCACATGTACTATGTCACATGTCCTATGTCACATGTACTATGTCACATGTCCTATGTCACATGTCCTATGTCACATGTTCTATGTCACATGTCCTATGTCACATGTTCCATGTCACATGTCCTATGTCACATGTTCCATGTCACATGTCCTATGTCACATGTTCCATGTCACATGTCCTATGTCACATGTTCTATGTCACATGATTAATGTCACATGTACTATGTCACATGTACTATGTCACATGTACTATGTCACATGTACTATGTCACATGTCCTATGACACATGGTCTATGTCACATGTTCTATGTCACATGTCCTATGTCACATGTCCTATGTCACATGTCACATGTCCTATGACACATGGTCTATGTCACATGTACTATGTCACATGTCCTATGTCACATGTACTATGTCACATGTCCTATGTCACATGGTCTATGTCACATGTCCTATGTCACATGTCCTATGTCACATGTTCTATGTCACATGTCACATGTCCTATGACACATGGTCTATGTCACATGTTCTATGTCACATGTACTATGTCACATGTCCTATGTCACATGGTCTATGTCACATGTCCTATGTCACATGTTCTATGTCACATGTTCTATGTCACATGTCCTATGACACATGGTCTATGTCACATGTTCTATGTCACATGTACTATGTCACATGTACTATGTCACATGGTCTATGTCACATGTCCTATGTCACATGTCCTATGTCACATGTTCTATGTCACATGTCCTAACACATGTGATATGTCACATGTGTTAGGACATGTGACATAGTACATGTGACATATGTCACATGTACTATGTCACATGTCCTACGTCTTTTCTCCTCTTACACATGTACTATCACACATGTTCTACGTCTTTTCTCCTCTTACACATGTACTATGACAAATGTTCTATGTATTTTTCTTCTCTTACACTTTGTCCTATGACACATATTCTATGACACACGTTCTACGTCTTTTCAACTCTTAAACATGTTCTATGACACGTGTTTTACGTCTTTTCACCTCTTAAACATGTTCTATGACACATGTTCTACGCCTTTTCTCCTCTTACACATGTACTATGACACATGTTCTACGTCTTTTCTCCACTTACACATGTTCTATGTCACATGTTGTACATCTTTTCTCCTCTTGCAAATGCTCTATGACACATTTTCTAAGTTTTTTCTCCTCTTACACATGTTCTATGACAAATGTTCTATGTATTTTTCTTCTCTTACACTTTGTCCTATGACACATATTCTATGACACATGTTCTACATCTTTTCAACTCTTAAACATGTTCTATGACACATGTTCTACATCTTTTCACCTCTTAAAAATGTTCTATGACACATGTTCTACATCTTTTCACCTCTTAAAAATGTTCTATGACACATGTTCTATGTCTTTTCACGTCTTAAAAATGTTCTATGACACATGTTCTACGTCTTTTCACCTCTTAAACATGTGCTATGTCACATGTTGTACCTCTTTTCTCCTCTTGCACATGTACTATGACACATGTTCTACGCCTTTTCTCCTCTTACACATGTACTATGACACATGTTCTACGCCTTTTCTCCGCTTACACATGTACTATGACACATGTTCTACGCCTTTTCTCCTCTTACACATGTACTATGACACATGTTCTACGCCTTTTCTCCTCTTACACATGTTCTATATCACATGTTGTACGTCTTTTCTCCTCTTACACATATTCTATATCACATGTTGTACGTCTTTTCTCCTCTTACACATGTTCTATGTCACATGTTCTACGTCTTTTCTCCTCTTACACATGTACTATGTCACATGTTCTACGTCTTTTCTCCTCTTACACATGTTCTATGTCACATGTTCTACGTCTTTTCTCCTCTTACACATGTACTATGTCACATGTTGTACGCCTTTTCTCCTCTTACACATGTTCTATGTCACATGTTCTACGTCTTTTCTCCTCTTACACATGTTGTACGTATTTTCTCCTCTTACACATGTTCTATGACACATGTTCCACGTCTTTTCTCCTCTTACACATGTTCTATGTCACATGTTGTACGTCTTTTCTCCTCTTACACATGTTCTACATCTTTTCTCCTCTTACACATGTGCTATGTCACATGTTCTATGTATTTTCTCCTCTTACACATGTTCTATGTCACATGTTCTACGTATTTTCTCCTCTTACACATGTTCTATGTCACATGTTCTACGTCTTTTCTCCTCTTACACATGTTGTACGTATTTTCTCCTCTTACACATGTTCTATGACACATGTTCTACGTCTTTTCTCCTGTTACACATGTGCTATGACACATGTTGTATGTCTTTTCTCCTCTTACACATGTTCTACGTATTTTCTCCTCTTACACATGTTCTATGTCACATGTTCTACGTCTTTTCTCCTCTTACACATGTCTATGTCACATGTTCTACGTCTTTTCTTCTCTTACACATGTTCTATGTCCCGTGTTCTACGTCTTTTCTCCTCTTACACATGTTCTACGTATTTTCTCCTCTTACACATGTTCTATGTCACATGTTCTACGTCTTTTCTCCTCTTACACATGTTCTATGTCACATGTTGTACGTCTTTTCTCCTCTTACACATGTACTATGTCACATGTTGTACGCCTTTTCTCCTCTTACACATGTTCTATGTCACATGTTCTACGTCTTTTCTCCTCTTACACATGTTGTACGTATTTTCTCCTCTTACACATGTTCTATGACACATGTTCTACGTCTTTTCTCCTGTTACACATGTGCTATGACACATGTTGTATGTCTTTTCTCCTCTTACACATGTTCTACGTATTTTCTCCTCTTACACATGTTCTATGTCACATGTTCTACGTCTTTTCTCCTCTTACACATGTCTATGTCACATGTTCTACGTCTTTTCTTCTCTTACACATGTTCTATGTCCCGTGTTCTACGTCTTTTCTCCTCTTACACATGTTCTACGTATTTTCTCCTCTTACACATGTTCTATGTCACATGTTCTACGTATTTTCTCCTCTTACACATGTTCTATGTCACATGTTCTACGTCTTTTCTCCTCTTACACATGTTCTATGTCACATGTTGTACGTCTTTTCTCCTCTTACACATGTTCTATGTCACATGTTCTACGCCTTTTCTCCTCTTACACATGTTCTATGTCACATGTTCCACGTCTTTTCTCCTCTTACACATGTTCTATGTCCACGTCTTTTCTCCTCTTACACATGTTCTACGTATTTTCTCCTCTTACACATGCTCTATGTCACATGTTCCATGTCTTTTCTCCTCTTACACATGTTCTACGTATTTTCTCCTCTTACACATGCTCTATGTCACATGTTCTACGTCTTTTCTCCTGTTACACATGTGCTATGTCACATGTTGTACCTCTTTTCTCCTCTTACACATGTTCTATGTCACATGTTCTACGTCTTTTCTCCTCTTACACATGTTCTATGTCACATGTTCCACGTCTTTTCTCCTCTTACACATGTTCTACGTCTTTTCTCCTCTTACACATGTTCTATGTCACATGTTCCATGTCTTTTCTCCTCTTACACATGTTCTACGTCTTTTCTCCTCTTACACATGTTCTACGTCTTTTCTCCTCTTACACATGTTCTATGTCACATGTTCTACGTCTTTTCTCCTCTTACACATGTTCTATGTCACATGTTCCACGTCTTTTCTCCTCTTACACATGTTCTATGTCACATGTTCCACGTCTTTTCTCCTCTTACACATGTTCTACGTCTTTTCTCCTCTTACACATGTTCTATGTCACATGTTCCACGTCTTTTCTCCTCTTACACATGTTCTACGTCTTTTCTCCTCTTACACATGTTCTATGTCACATGTTCCATGTCTTTTCTCCTCTTACACATGTTCTACGTCTTTTCTCCTCTTACACATGTTCTTCGTCACAGGTGTGTTTGTAATAAGGAAGGTACCTGTCATATGTACTGTGTGACATGTTCTCTATGTCCTGTGTGACATGTTCTGTATGACACGTGTTCCGTGCAGACTGTGAGTGCAGTGCTGCAGGTACGGTGGACAACTCCTGCAGACCCGACCCACAGAGCAGAACGTGCGTGTGCAAGCCGGGCTTCAGCGGGGACCACTGTGACACCTGCGCACCTGGGTTCCACGGACTCAACTGTCAGGGTGAGAACCTGCTTGGACAGAACCCAAACACACCTGGAGGGCTTTCATGACCACGCCTGACTAGAGCGCCACCCTCAGGTCACACTGGTTACACTAGTGTGTGTGTGTGTGTGTGTGTGTGTGTGTGTGTGTGTGTGTGTGTGTGTGTGTGCACATATGCTTCTCACAGGAGAAGGAATGTCACACACTTGATTTAATGCTTTATTTATCCTGCCACCCAGCAGCGACAACACACACACACACACACACACACACACACACACACACACACACACACACACACACACACACACACACGCCTGAGTAAACTGTCCATGATTGTAAATGCTTTCACACACTTCACACCATCCTGCTATTTGTGTGTGTGTGTGTGTGTGTGTGTGTGTGTGTGTGTGTGTCTGTGTGTGTGTGTGTGTGTGTGTGTGTGTGTGTGTGTGTGTGTCTAGCATGTCAGTGTTCAGGTCCAGGTTGCCTGGATGGTTCCTGTGACGTGCTGACGGGTCACGGCGTTTGTCGCAGCGGTTTCCATGGTTACCAGTGTGAGCAGTGTGCGGCGGGCTACTTCAACTACCCGCTCTGCCAGCGTGAGTGTGTCCTACATAGACCTGGTCCATGTTTAGTCCCTCACACAGTCCTGGTCCATGTTTAGTCCCTCATACAGTCCTGGTCCATGTTTAGTCCCTCATACAGTCCTGGTCCATGTTTAGTCCCCCCACAGACCTGGTCCATGTTTAGTCCCTCACACAGGCCTGGTCCATGTTTAGTCCCTCACACAGTCCTGGTCCATGTTTAGTCCCTCACACAGTCCTGGTCCATGTTTAGTCCCTCACACAGTCCTGGTCCATGCTTAGTCCCTCACACAGTCCTGGTCCATGCTTAGTCCCCTACAGGCCTGGTCCATGTTTAGTCCCCCACAGACCTGGTCCATGTTTAGTCCCCCACAGACCTGGTCCATGTTTAGTCCCTCACACAGTCCTGGTCCATGCTTAGTCCCCTACAGGCCTGGTCCATGTTTAGTCCCACACAGACCTGGTCCATGTTTAGTCCCCCACAGCCCTGGTCCATGTTTAGTCCCTCACACAGTCCTGGTCCATGTTTAGTCCCCCACAGTCCTGGTCCATGTTTAGTCCCTCACACAGTCCTGGTCCATGTTTAGTCCCTCACACAGACCTGGTCCATGTTTAGTCCTTCACACAGTCCTGGTCCATGTTTAGTCCCTCACACAGTCCTGGTCCATGTTTAGTCCCCCTACAGTCCTGGTCCATGTTTAGTCCCCCTACAGTCCTGGTCCATGTTTAGTCCCCCACAGACCTGGTCCATGTTTAGCCCCCCACACAGTCCTGGTCCATGTTTAGTCCCCCACAGTCCTGGTCCATGTTTAGTCCCTCACACAGTCCTGGTCCATGTTTAGTCCCCCACAGTCCTGGTCCATGTTTAGTCCCCCACAGTCCTGGTCCATGCTTAGTCCCCCACACAGTCCTGGTCCATGTTTAATCCCCTACAGGCCTGGTCCATGTTTAGTCCCCCACAGTCCTGGTCCATGTTTAGTCCCCCACAGTCCTGGTCCATGTTTAGTCCCCCACAGACCTGGTCCATGTTTAGTCCCCCACAGTCCTGGTCCATGTTTAATCCCCCCACACAGTCCTGGTCCATGTTTAGTCCCCCACAGACCTGGTCCATGTTTAGCCCCCTACACAGTCCTGGTCCATGTTTAGTCCCCCACAGTCCTGGTCCATGTTTAGTCCCTCACACAGTCCTGGTCCATGTTTAGTCCCTCACACAGTCCTGGTCCATGTTCAGTCCCTCACACAGTCCTGGTCCATGTTTAGTCCCCCCAAAGACCTAGTCCATGTTTCGTCCCTCACACAGTCCTGGTCCATGTTTCGTCCCTCACACAGTCCTGGTCCATGTTCAGTCCCTCACACAGTCCTGGTCCATGTTTAGTCACCCCAACGACCTAGTCCATGTTTCGTCCCTCACACAGTCCTGGTCCATGTTTCGTCCCTCACACAGTCCTGGTCCATGTTTAGTCCCCCCACAGACATGGTCCATGTTCAGTCCCTCACACAGTCCTGGTCCATGTTTAGTCCCCCCACAGACCTGGTTTATGTTTAGTCCCTCACACAGGCCTGGTCCATGTTCAGTCCCTCACACAGTCCAGGTCCATGTTTAGTCCCTCACACAGTCCTGGTCCATGTTTAGTCCCCCACACAGTCCTGGTCCATGTTCAGTCCCTCACACAGTCCTGGTCCATGTTTATTCCCCCCAAAGACCTGGTCCATGTTTAGTCCCTCACACAGACCTGGTTTATGTTTAGTCCCTCACACAGGCCTGGTCCATGTTCAGTCCCTCACACAGTCCTGGTCCATGTTTAGTCCCTCACACAGTCCTGGTCCATGTTTAGTCCCCCCACAGACCTGGTCCATGTTTAGTCCCTCACACAGTCCTGGTCCATGTTTAGTCCCCCCAAAGACCTAGTCCATGTTTCGTCCCTCACACAGTCCTGGTCCATGTTTAGTCCCTCACACAGTCCTGGTCCATGTTTAGTCCCCGCACAGACCTGGTCCATGTTTAGTCCCTCACACAGACCTGGTTTATGTTTAGTCCCTCACACAGGCCTGGTCCATGTTCAGTCCCTCACACAGTCCTGGTCCATGTTTAGTCCCTCACACAGTCCTGGTCCATGTTTAGTCCCCCCACAGACCTGGTCCATGTTTAGTCCCTCACACAGTCCTGGTCCATGTTTAGTCCCCCCAAAGACCTAGTCCATGTTTCGTCCCTCACACAGTCCTGGTCCATGTTTAGTCCCTCACACAGTCCTGGTCCATGTTTAGTCCCCCCACAGTCCTGGTCCATGTTTCGTCCCTCACACAGTCCTGGTCCATGTTTCGTCCCTCACACAGTCCTGGTCCATATTTAGTCCCTCACACAGTCCTGGTCCATGTTTAGTCCCCCCACAGACATGGTCCATGTTCAGTCCCTCACACAGTCCTGGTCCATGTTTAGTCCCTCACACAGTCCTGGTCCATGTTTAGTCCCCCCAAAGACCTGGTCCATGTTTAGTCCCTCACACAGTCCTGGTCCATGTTTAGTCCCCCCACAGACCTGGTTTATGTTTAGTCCCTCACACAGGCCTGGTCCATGTTCAGTCCCTCACACAGTCCAGGTCCATGTTTAGTCCCTCACACAGTCCTGGTCCATGTTTAGTCCCCCACACAGTCCTGGTCCATGTTCAGTCCCTCACACAGTCCTGGTCCATGTTTATTCCCCCCAAAGACCTGGTCCATGTTTAGTCCCTCACACAGACCTGGTTTATGTTTAGTCCCTCACACAGGCCTGGTCCATGTTCAGTCCCTCACACAGTCCTGGTCCATGTTTAGTCCCTCACACAGTCCTGGTCCATGTTTAGTCCCCCCACAGACCTGGTCCATGTTTAGTCCCTCACACAGTCCTGGTCCATGTTTAGTCCCCCCAAAGACCTAGTCCATGTTTCGTCCCTCACACAGTCCTGGTCCATGTTTAGTCCCTCACACAGTCCTGGTCCATGTTTAGTCCCCCCACAGACCTGGTCCATGTTTAGTCCCTCACACAGACCTGGTTTATGTTTAGTCCCTCACACAGGCCTGGTCCATGTTCAGTCCCTCACACAGTCCTGGTCCATGTTTAGTCCCTCACACAGTCCTGGTCCATGTTTAGTCCCCCCACAGACCTGGTCCATGTTTAGTCCCTCACACAGTCCTGGTCCATGTTTAGTCCCCCCAAAGACCTAGTCCATGTTTCGTCCCTCACACAGTCCTGGTCCATGTTTAGTCCCTCACACAGTCCTGGTCCATGTTTAGTCCCCCCACAGTCCTGGTCCATGTTTAGTCCCCCCACAGTCCTGGTCCATGTTTCGTCCCTCACACAGTCCTGGTCCATGTTTCGTCCCTCACACAGTCCTGGTCCATATTTAGTCCCTCACACAGTCCTGGTCCATGTTTAGTCCCCCCACAGACATGGTCCATGTTCAGTCCCTCACACAGTCCTGGTCCATGTTTAGTCCCTCACACAGTCCTGGTCCATGTTTAGTCCCCCCAAAGACCTGGTCCATGTTTAGTCCCTCACACAGTCCTGGTCCATGTTTAGTCCCCCCACAGACCTGGTTTATGTTTAGTCCCTCACACAGGCCTGGTCCATGTTCAGTCCCTCACACAGTCCAGGTCCATGTTTAGTCCCTCACACAGTCCTGGTCCATGTTTAGTCCCCCACACAGTCCTGGTCCATATTCAGTCCCTCACACAGTCCTGGTCCATGTTTATTCCCCCCAAAGACCTGGTCCATGTTTAGTGCCTCACACAGACCTGGTTTATGTTTAGTCCCTCACACAGGCCTGGTCCATGTTCAGTCCCTCACACAGTCCTGGTCCATGTTTAGTCCCTCACACAGTCCTGGTTCATGCTTAGTCCCCCACAGTCCTGGTCCATGTTTAGTCCCTCACACAGTCCTGGTCCATGTTTAGTCCCCCCACAGTCCTGGTCCATGTTTAGTCCCTCACACAGTCCTGGTCCATGTTTAGTCCCCCACAGACCTGGTCCATGTTTAGTCCCCCACAGACCTGGTCCATGTTTAGTCCCCTACAGTCCTGGTCCATGTTTAGTCCCCCACAGTCCTGGTCCATGTTTAGTCCCCCCACAGACCTGGTTCATGTTTAGTCCCCCCACAGACCTTGTCCATGTTTAATCCCCCCACAGTCCTGGTTCATGTTTAGTTCCCCACAGACTTGGTCCATGTTTAATCCCCCCACAGTCCTGGTCCATGTTTAGTCCCCTACAGTCCTGGTCCATGTTTAGTCCCCCACAGACCTAGTCCATGTTTAGTGGTGATCATGTGACCTGTGTGTGTCCGCAGTGTGCGGCTGCAGCTCGGTGGGCTCGCTGCCTGACGTGTGCGACGCCAGCGGTCGGTGTTTGTGCAAGTCTCAGTTCCACGGTCCTCGCTGTGAACAGTGCAGGTCTGGGTTCTATTCCTACCCCGACTGTCAAGGTAAGACATTAGCCACGCCCCTTGAAAGTATTAGTGATGTCCAACATTTGGGCAGAAACAAGCAGTCTTGTATGGTTTACAAAAGGCAAACATGCTACTTGAAGCCAGCAGCTACACAACAGCTAAGCACACAAGCCAGGTAGACAACACGTGTCCTTATAGAACATTCTAGTCAAAAAGAGCCAGGTAGATAATAAATGTCCTTATAGAACATTCTAGTCAAAAAGAGCACTTTTGTCAATATAAACAATTATAGTTGCATATTTTTTACACATACAAAGTCTCAAAGCATATTAGAAAGCATCCAGTAACAAACGTGTCTGCGCCATTCAATTTACTGCGTCGTGAGTTTGCAGCAATGAATGAATTGTGGCCACAATCACCACTCCACTTTAATTTAAAGACAGCATGAGTGCATTCCAGATGGTTACGGTTAAATAAGGTTAGTGTTTTCTCATACCCACCTTTAGGGGTGTGTGCCAAATCCGGGGAGCCATGTTTCGGTACACTCACTCTTTGCACTTTGGCACCCGAGCAGCACTGAGAGCGGCCTGAGCCAAGCTACCTGTAGTTAATATTGACGTTTTACATTCCACACTATTATTAAAAAATGCCTTCCAATAAATGAGTTTGTATTTGGTTTGTGCTGCTAATTGTTATTTCCTAGCAATAGAAAACACTGTTGTTCTCCCAGAATGCACCTGTGATGCTCGCACGTCGTCCGACACCAGCTGCACGGCGTCGGGGCAGTGCCACTGCCGGCCCAACTACAGCGGCGCGTCATGTGACCAGTGTGCGCCTGGTTACTATGGTTACCCCAGCTGCACACGTAAGTGGCCGCCACTAATGTACTGTATATATTTATATATCTTTTTTTTAATACAAAGCCCAAAAGCAGTGAAGTTGTCACGTAAATAAAAAGAGAATACAACAAATCCTTTTCAACTTATATTCAATTGAATAGACTGCAAAGACAAGATATTTCATGTTCACACTCAGAAACTTTGTTCTTTTTTGCAAATATTAGCTCATTTGGAACATGTTTCGAAAAAGCTGGTACAAGTGGCAAAAAAGAGTGAGAAAGTTGAGGAATGCTCATCAAAGACTTATTTGGAACATCCCACAGGTGAACAGGCTAATTGGGAACAGGTGGGTGCCATGATTGGGTATTTCCATGAAATGCTCAGTCATTCCCAAACAAGGACGGGGGCGAGGGTCACCACTTTTGTCAACAAATGCCTGAGCAAATTGTTTAAGAACAACATTTCTCAAGCAAGGAATTTAGGGATTTCACCATCTACGCTCCGCAATATCATCAAAAGGTTCAGAGAATGTGGATAAATCACTGCACGTAAGCCATGATATTACACACCTCGGATCCCTCAGGCATCAAAAAGCCACATCAGTGTGTAAAGGATATCACCACATGGGCTCAGGAACACTTCGGAAAACCACCGTCAGTAACTACAGTCGGTCGCTACATCTGTAAGTGCAAGTTAAAACTCTACTATGCAAAGCCAACGAACATTTATCAACAACACCCAGAAACGCCCGCCAGCTTCACTGGGCCTGAGCTCATGTAAGATGGACTGATGGAAAGTGGAAAAGTGTTCTGTGGTCTGACGAGTCCACTGTTGTGTTTGGACTAAGGGGAGGTGACGGCAAACAGACACCAGGGGGCAGTATGTACAATTATTTATTATATATATATACATATTGTATATTCAATATATATAATAATAACAAACAATACTAATATAAACTAAACTAATGAAATGGAGTGTGTGACAAAACCCTAGAGTGAGTGGTGTTAGACTATGTGTGTAGTTAGCTGTTGTGTATTACCGTTCTGTTGGATGAGGGAGCAGACAAGTCCAAAGAGGGCAAGGCAAAAGGGGTCCAAGAGGCAGGCAGATGATCCGGGGCGAGAGAGAGGCGTCGGAATCCAGGGGCGAGCGAGAGGTCGAGAAACGAAGGAGGTAGTCAAGAGTCCAGAGGGAGATCCAGGGAAAAGTGAAACGCACAGCTTACTTTCCAGGCGACGGAGGGTACTGCGGGGACACGGGAGAACAAACAAGGATGTCAGACACGAGGGAAAACACGCAGAGAGAGAGATCATAAGCCTTACGGTACACCATGAGAAAACTAAGTTCCCGCGCCGATCCTTGGGTCCCCTGGTCCTTTATTGAGCCTGCCCTCATCAGACCCAGGAGTGTAGATTGCCGGTGAGTGAATGCAGCTGGTGGCTGCTGCAGGGCGGGGACGCGCATGGCGCGTCCCTGGATGTGCGCACCCGTGGGCACAGACGGATGAGCGGCGTTGGCAGGAGCCTGAGCCGTAACAGTCCACATTTCAAACTGTGGACGTCGTGTCCTCCGGAACAAAGAGGAAAAGAACCATCCGGACTGTTCTAGGGTGAAAGTGTAAAAGGCAGCATGTGTGATGGTATGGGGGTGTATTAGTGGCCAAGACATGGGTAACTTACACATCTGTGAAGGCACCATTAATGCTGAAAGGTACATACAGCTTTTGGAGCAACATATGTTGTTATCATGGACGCCCCTGCTTATTTCAGCAAGACGGTGCCATTGAAAATGTGTGAAGGCTAAAATATGAGCTGTTGAACAACTTAAGCTGTATACATCAAGCAAGAATGGGAAAGAATTCCACTTCAAAAATGTGTCTCCTCAGTTCCCAAACCTTTACTGAGTCTTGTTAAAAGGAAAGGCCATGTAACACACTGGTAAAAAAGGCCTTTTTTTTTTTGCAGTGTGTTGCTGCCGTTACATTCTAAATTCATGATTATTTGCAAAAAAAAATATCTTGTCTTTGCAGTCTATTCAATTAAATAGACTGAATATTATATAATATTATATATTATTATATATTATAATATATTCAATTGAATATAAGTTGAAAAGGATTTGTTGTATTCTCTTTTTATTTACCTTTTACACAACCTGACAACTTCACTGCTTTTGGCTTTTTGTAGGTAAATGTTATTGAATTATAACTTCCAACTGTGCGTGTGTGTGTGTGTGTTTGTGTGTGTGTGTGTGTGTGTAGCATGTCAGTGTTCCACAGAAGGTTCTCGCTACAGCAGCTGTGATCATGTGACAGGTCAGTGTGCGTGTCTACACAACGTGCACGGCCTGCGTTGTGACAGCTGTGCACGTGGCACCTACGGCTTCCCAAACTGCCGAGGTAAACACACACACACACACACACACACACACACACACGCGCACACACACGCACACACGCACGCTGCATGCTGTGCTGACTCATAAAAGTGTTTCCAGCTGGCACATGTCATCCTGCCGGTTCCGTCCATTACGAGGTTCCTCCTCCGCTGGTGAGTTCCTCTCCTCCACTTCTTATCTTGACGAGGAGCAGCACAGCTGATTGGCTCTTCCTCCTGTCAATCATCAGGGCCAGTGCGAGTGTCGCGACAACGTGGAGGGCGTGGCCTGCGACCGCTGCAAACCTCTGTACTGGAACTTGTCCCCGGACTCCCCCGAGGGCTGCTCCAGTGAGACCCGAGTCCCCTTCAGCACCCTTCTAGACCTAAGACCACTACCTCACACGTGTGTTTGTCTCTCCCTGGGCAGCGTGCCAGTGTCACCTCGCCGGAACGCTAAGCGGCGTCGCCGAGTGCGCACAGGTGAGGAGGTCATGTGACCTCTGCCAGAACTTGCTTGTGGTTTTTTTTGTACAGAATCGGATTAGTTTTGATATAACAGTCATAACCAATCAGAGCCCACATGGTCATTAAATACTGTACATGAGTAAGTACACACAAAATAATAAGTACTTTGATAACAATATATATAAATAAATACCTGGATAATAATTAATTAATAATTAGATGTATAAATAGGTCAAAAAAAAAGAAAAAAGAATAAAATAATGAATAAAAACCAGTAAAAAATAATACATAAAACAAGATATTACAATGTTAATGAGTGATATGATGAAAAAATATGTACATCTAAATAATAAAATAAATTATAAATAAATATAAATACTATAAATATAAAAACATGAAAATGCATGGATAATGATGAAAACAAACAACAAATGAATAAAATAATGAATATAAACCAGTAAAAAACAAATAAATAAAACAATATATTACAATGTTAATGACTGATGTGATGAAAAAATATGTACATCTAAATAAGAAAATTAAATATAAATACTATAAATATAAAAACATGAAAATGCATGGATAATGATGAAAACAAACAACAAATGAATAAAATAATGAATATAAACCAGTAAAAAAACTAATAAATAAAACAAGATATTACAATGTTAATGACTGATGTGATGAAAAAATATGTACATCTAAATAAGAAAAGAAAATATATATAAATATAAATACTATAAATATAAAAACATGAAAATGCATGGATATTGATGAAAACAAACAACAAATGAATAAAATAATGAATATAAACCAGTAAAAAAACTAATAAATAAAACAAGATATTACAATGTTAAAGACTGATATGATGAAAAAATATGTACATCTAAATAAGAAAATAAAATATAAATACTATAAATATAAAAACATGAAAATGCATGGATAATGATGAAAACAAACAACAAATGAATAAAATAATGAATATAAACCAGTAAAAAACAAATAAATAAAACAAGATATTACAATGTTAATGACTGATGTGATGAAAAAATATGTACATCTAAATAAGAAAATAAAATATATATAAATATAAATACTATAAATATAAAAACATGAAAATGCATGGATAATGATGAAAACAAACAACAAATGAATAAAATAATGAATATAAACCAGTAAAAAACTAATAAATAAAACAAGATATTACAATGTTAATGAGTGATGTGATGAAAAAATATGTACATCTAAATAAGAAAATTAAATATAAATACTATAAATATAAAAACATGAAAATGCATGGATAATGATGAAAACAAACAACAAATGAATAAAATAATGAATATAAACCAGTAAAAAAACTAATAAATAAAACAAGATATTACAATGTTAATGACTGATGTGATGAAAAAATATGTACATCTAAATAAGAAAATAAAATATATATAAATATAAATACTATAAATATAAAAACATTATAAATGCATGGATAATGATGAAAACTAAATAAAAATAACAAATGCATAGGCCATGGATAGTAAATGAATTATATAAACCTGTAAAATACACATAAATACAATTATAAATTAATAAGATAATGAATAATTAAGAACATATATACATGAGTAAAATTCAAACATGAAAAGAATAAATATATAGATAGTGATATAATAAATGAAATACCTATAAAAGAATATATACATAGTAGAGATGCGCGGATAGGCAATTATTTCATCCGCAACCGCATCAGAAAGTCGTCAACCATCCGCCATCCACCCGATGTAACATTTGATCAGAACCGCACCTGCCCGCCATCCGCCCGCACCCGCCCGTTGTTATATATCTAATATAGACGATGCAAGGCATTAGTGAGGTTATAAAGCTTTTGCCTGTTAAAGAAAGGAGACTGATCCAATGCAGCACAGACATTCGCGTGCCACGCTGTCACGACCCAGACGCACACCAGTGCGCAATCATATGGGAGCCGCGCTGAGCGCACCTCCAAGCGCGTCTCGCTGCCGGCGACGGCCGGGTATATGGGCCCGACGCTCCAGCGCCATCCATTTTCAGGGCTAGTTGATTCGGCAGGTGGGTTGTTACACACTCCTTAGCGGGTTCCGACTTCCATGGCCACCGTCCTGCTCTCTATATCAACCAGGGTGAGCCCCACCCCTTTCGTGAGCGCACTGCGCGCGGAGTGACCCCTGTTACACGCCCCCGGCAACAGGGGTGGCGGGCAGGTAAGCTGCGTGGGCGGAGCGCGCGGAGTGACCCCTGTTACGAGCCCCCGGCCACGGGGGTGGCGGGCAGGTAAGCTGCTTACCTGCTGCGCGTGACGCCGGCCGCGGCGAAGGCGGACGAGGCGGGGTGTCGGTGCGGTGGGCGCGGTGGTGACCCTGGACGTGCGTCGGGGCCTTCTCGCGGATCGCCTCAGCTACGGCTCCCGGTGGGGCCCTCTCGGGGGAAGGGGCCTCGGTCCCGGACCCCGGCGAGGCGTCGGGGGCCTTCTCCGCTCCGTAAAAGTGTCCATCTCTTTTTTTTTTTTTTCTTCTGTTGTGGCATATGCTGCAGGTGCCTGCTCGTTTTTCGTATGTGGGTAACAACATTTAACTATGTATATATATTTACCAATTGGTTTAACTGCCACCCGCCTGAATCTATTTAAAATCTAATTTATTTTAATTTCAACCGCCCGACCCGACCCGACCCGCGGATAAAATCTAATTTTTTTAAATTTCATCCGCCTGATCCGCGGATAATCCGCGGACTCCGCGGTTGTGCCTGCAAGCCACGCATCTCTAATACATAGACAATGAATAAATCATTAAATGTACAGTATAAATGAATAAAACAATGTAGGAATAATTCATGCATACATTGCTCATGTGTAAAATAAAAGTATTATGAAATAAATAAAAGAATACAATCATATGTTACATTCAAATAATTTGATAAATTCATTGATTAATTACATGGTCTCACAAAAAGTCCCGTCTTGATTGCTGAGTGTGAAAGGAGCGCAGCCTCCCCGCCAGCAGGGGGCAGTACTGTGTGTCTTCACCTCCTCATTCTCCTCCTTCTTCCTGGCAGGAGAGTGGTCAGTGTCACTGCAAGCCCAACGCCTGCAGTGGAACCTGCAGCATCTGCAAGGATGGCTTCTACCACCTGCAGGACAGCAGCTTCTTGGGCTGCCAGGGTGAGTTCTTGCCGGAACCTTCCGCCTGGTGGAAACACAAGTGCACTTGCTCTCTAGAGACACTCACTTCCTGTGTGCCAGGCTGCCAGTGTGACATCGGAGGCTCCGTGGCTCAATCCTGCCATGAAGGGAGTGGACGATGTCACTGCAGAGACAACGTGCTCGGACACAAGTGCAACATGTGAGTATTGGCAGTAATATTGGACTATTAGTTCTGGAGTATTATTAGTACTGGACTATTAGTTCTGGAGTATTATTAGTATTGGAGTATTAGTATTGGAGTAATAGTAATATTGGCGTATTGTAGTATTAGTATTGGACTATAAATATTGTAGATATAGTATTGGAGTATTCGTATTGTAGTAATTGTAATATTGTAGTATTACTATTGGAGTATTAGTAATATTGTACTATTAGTTCTGGAGTATTATTAGTATTGTAGTATTAGTATTGAACCATTGGTATTGTAGATATAGTATTGTAGTATTAGTATTGTAGTAATAGTAATATTGGCGTATTATTAGTATTGTAGTATTAGTATTAGACTATTGGTATTGTAGATATAGTATTGGAGTATTAGTATTGTAGTAAGAGTAATATTGTAGTATTACTATTGGAGTATTAGTAATATTGTACTATTAGTTCTGGAGTATTATTAGTATTGTAGTATTAGTATTGAACCATTGGTATTGTAGATATAGCATTGTAGTATTAGTATTGTAGTAATAGTAATATTGGCGTATTATTAGTATTGTAGTATTAGTATTAGACTATTGGTATTGTAGATATAGTATTGGAGTATTAGTATTGTAGTAATCGTAATATTGTAGTATTAGTATTGTAGTAATAGTAATATTGTAGTATTACTATTGGAGTATTAGTATTGGAGTAAGTGTAATATTGTAGTATTACTATCGGAGTATTAGTAATATTGTACTATTGGTTCTGGAGTATTATTAGTATTGTAGTATTAGTATTAGACTATTGGTATTGTAGATATGGTATTGTAGTAATAGTAATATTGTATTATTAGTATTGTAGTATTAGTATTAGACTATTGGTATTGTAGATATAGTATTGTAGTATTAGTGTTGTAGTAATAGTAATATTGTATTATTAGTATTGTAGTGTTAGTATTAGACTATTGGTATTGTAGATATAGTATTGTAGTATTAGTATTGTAGTAATAGTAATATTGTATTATTAGTATTGTAGTATTAGTATTAGACTATTGGTATTGTAGATATAGTATTGGAGTATTAGTATTGTAGTAATAGTAATATTGTAGTATTAGTATTGTAGTAATAGTAATATTATAGTATTAGTATTGTAGTAATAGTAATATTGTAGTATTACTATTGTAGTATTAGTATTGTAGTAATTGTAATATTGTAGTATTACTATTGGAGTATTAGTAATATTGTACTATTAGTTCTGGAGTATTGTAGTATTGTATTGAACCATTGGTATTGTAGATATAGTATTGTAGTATTAGTATTGTAGTAATAGTAATATTGTGTTATTAGTATTGTAGTATTAGTATTAGACTATTGGTATTGTAGATATAGTATTGTAGTAATAGTAGTATTGTATTATTAGTATTGTAGTATTAGTATTAGACTATTGGTATTGTAGATATAGTATTGGAGTATTAGTATTGTAGTAATAGTAATATTGTAGTATTACTATTGTAGTAATAGTAATATTGTAGTATTAGTATTGTAGTAATAGTAATTGTGTAGTATTATTATTGGAGTATTAGTAATATTGTACTATTAGTTCTGGAGTATTATTAGTATTGTAGTAATATTGTAGTAATAGTAATATTGTAGTAATAGTAATATTGTAGTATTACTATTGGAGTATTAGTATTGGAGTAATAGTAATATTGTAGTATTAGTACTGTAGCATTAGTAATATTGTAGTATTAGTTCTGGAGTATTGTAGTATTAGTATTGTAGTAATAGCAATATTGTAGTATTAGTATTGTAGTAATAGTAATTGTGTAGTATTATTATTGGAGTATTAGTAATATTGTACTATTAGTTCTGGAGTATTATTTGTATTGTAGTAATATTGTAGTATTGATATTGTAGTAATAGTAATATTGTAGTAATAGTAATATTGTAGTATTACTATTGGAGTATTAGTATTGGAGTAATAGTAATATTGTAGTATTAGTACTGTAGTATTGGTAATATTGTAGTATTAGTTCTGGAATATTGTAGTATTAGTATTGTAGTAATAGTAATTTTGTAGTATTATTATTGGAGTATTAGTAATATTGTACTATTAGTTCTGGAGTATTATTAGTATTGTAGTAATATTGTAGTATTGATATTGTAGTAATAGTAATATTGTAGTAATAGTAATATTGTAGTATTACTATTGGAGTATTAGTATTGGAGTAATAGTAATATTGTAGTATTAGTACTGTAGTATTAGTAATATTGTAGTATTAGTTCTGTAGTATTGTAGTAATAGTAATTTTGTAGTATTATTGGAGTATTAGTAATATTGTACTATTAGTTCTGGAGTATTAGTATTGTAGTAATAGTAATATTGCAGTATTAATATTGTAGTAATAGTAATATTGTAGTATTATTATTGTAGTAGTAGTAGTAATATTGTAGTATTACTATTGGAGTATTAGTATTGGAGTATTAGTAATATTGTAGTATTAGTACTGTAGTATTAGTAATATTGTAGTATTAGTTCTGGAGTATTAATAGTATTGTAGTATTAGTATTGGACTATTGGTAATGTAGATATAGTATTGGAGTATTAGTATTGTAGTAATAGTAATATTGTAGTATTACTATTGGAGTATTAGTAATATTGGACTATTAGTATTGAAGTATTAGTGTTGTAATATTATTAATATTGTAGTATTAGTATTGGAGTATTAGTGTTGTAATATTAGTAATATTGTAGTATTAGTATTGTAATAATCCATTTTTTACAGTTTGTCCCTCATAATATGTACAAAATAATAAGTGTATAAATGACACAATATGTTACTGCATAGACTAATTAGGAGTCTTTGTTTGTTTACTTACTACTAAAAGACAAGTTGTCTATTTTATTGAAGGACTAAAAGACAATAATAAACAAATGTTTCATCTACACTAACATTTCTTGTTATCGAAAAGTATGGAAATGCATTTTGGTAGCAGAAGCAAAATATTGGTATGGGGACAACCTGAATCTACTGGATTATAAGCAATAGTAGAATGGCTGCTGGGATGTATTGTGGTTATCTACAGCTCAGTGTTTGCAACATAGCTCACTTTTGAGGTGACTTCTTGGAAATGAAAAACATCAAAGTGCTGAAATCTTCTGGTTTTTACACATCAAATGACAGATGTTCTTGTAAAGGTCTGGACTTGTCCACAGAGCTGGTACAGATGTTCTTGTAAAGGTCTGGACTTGTCCACTTACCTGGTACAGATGTTCTTGTAAAGGTCTGGACTTGTCCACTTACCTGGTACAGATGTTCTTGTAAAGGTCTGGACTTGTCCACAGACCTGGTACAGATGTTCTTATAAAGGTCTGGACTTGTCCACAGACCTGGTACAGATGTTCTTGTAAAGGTCTGGACTTGTCCACAGACCTGGTACAGATGTTGTTGTAAAGGTCTGGACTTGTCCACAGACCTGCTGCAGACCATTACTTCCCAGACCTCCACCACCTGAAGTTTGAGCTGGAAGAAGGCACCATGTTGGACGGACGCCCGGTGCGTTTTGGTTACGACCTTCTGGAGTTCCCTGGCTTCAGCTGGAGGGGTTATGCTCAGATGTCACCCATCCAGGTAAGTCCTCTTCTTCTTCTCCTTCCACTTCTTCTTCTTCTTACACTTCTTCTTCTTCTTCTTCTTCTTCTTCTTCCACTTCCACTTCCTCATCGTCCTCTTCTTCTTCCACTTCCTCATCATCCTCTTCTTCTTCCACTTCCTCTTCTGCTTCTTCTTCTTCCACTTCCTCTACTTCTTCTTCTTCCACTTCCTCTTCTGCTTCTTCTTCTTCCACTTCCTCTTCTTCTTCTTCTTCTTCCACTTCCTCATCATCCTCTTCTTCTTCCACTTCCTCTTCTTCTTCCACTTCCTCTTCTTCTTCTTCCACTTCCTCTTCTTCTTCTTCTTCCACTTCCACTTCCTCATCGTCCTCTTCTTCTTCCACTTCCTCATCATCCTCTTCTTCTTCCACTTCCTCTTCTTCTTCTTCTTCTTCCACTTCCTCTTCTTCTTCTTCTTCTTCTTCTTCTTCCACTTCCTCTTCTTCTTCTTCTTCCACTTCCACATCATCCTCTTCTTCTTCTTCTTCTTCCACTTCCTCATCATCCTCTTCTTTTTCCACTTCCTCTTCTTCTTCCACTTCCTCATCATCCTCTTCTTCTTCCACTTCCTCTTCTTCTTCTTCTTCCACTTCCTCTTCTGCTTCTTCTTCTTCCACTTCCTCTTCTGCTTCTTCTTCCACTTCCACTTCCTCATCGTCCTCTTCTTCCACTTCCTCATCATCCTCTTCTTCTTCCACTTCCTCTTCTTCTTCTTCTTCTTCTTCCACTTCCTCTTCTTCTTCTTCTTCTTCTTCCACTTCCACATCATCCTCTTCTTCTTCCACTTCCTCTTCTTCTTCTTCTTCCACTTCCACTTCCTCATCATTCTCTTCTTCTTCCACTTCCTCTTCTTCTTCTTCCACTTCCTCATCATCCTCTTCTTCTTCCACTTCCTCTTCTTCTTCTTCTTCCACTTCCTCTTCTGCTTCTTCTTCTTCTTCCACTTCCTCTTCTGCTTCTTCTTCTTCCACTTCCTCTTCTTCTTCTTCTTCCACTTCCACTTCCTCATCGTCCTCTTCTTCCACTTCCTCATCATCCTCTTCTTCTTCTTCTTCCACTTCCTCTTCTTCTTCTTCTTCTTCCACTTCCTCTTCTTCTTCCACTTCCATTTCCTCATCGTCCTCTTCTTCCACTTCCTCATCTTCCTCTTCTTCTTCCACTTCCTCTTCTTCTTCTTCCACTTCCTCTTCTTCTTCTTCTTCCACTTCCACTTCCTCATCATCCTCTTCTTCTTCCACTTCCTCTTCTTCTTCTTCTTCTTCCACTTCCTCTTCTAATTCTTCTTCCACTTCCTCATCATCCTCTTCTTCTTCCACTTCCTCTTCTTCTTCTTCTTCCACTTCCTCTTCTGCTTCTTCTTCTTCCACTTCCTCTTCTTCTTCCACTTCCACTTCCTCATCGTCCTCTTCTTCCACTTCCTCATCATCCTCTTCTTCTTCCACTTCCTCTTCTTCTTCCTCTTCTTCTTCTTCCACTTCCTCTTCTTCTTCTTCTTCTTCTTCTTCCACTTCCTCTTCTTCTTCTTCTTCTTCCACTTCCACTTCCATTTCCTCATCGTCCTCTTCTTCCACTTCCTCATCATCCTCTTCTTCTTCCACTTCCTCTTCTTCTTCCACTTCCTCTTCTGCTTCTTCTTCTTCCACTTCCTCTTCTTCCACTTCCACTTCCTCATCGTCCTCTTCTTCCACTTCCTCATCATCCTCTTCTTCTTCCACTTCCTCTTCTTCTTCTTCTTCTTCCACTTCCTCTTCTTCTTCTTCTTCTTCTTCTTCTTCCACTTCCTCTTCTTCTTCTTCTTCTTCCACTTCCACTTCCATTTCCTCATCGTCCTCTTCTTCCACTTCCTCATCTTCCTCTTCTTCTTCCACTTCCTCTTCTTCTTCTTCCACTTCCTCTTCTTCTTTCACTTCCACTTCCTCATCGTCCTCTTCTTCCACTTCCTCATCATCCTCTTCTTCTTCCACTTCCTCTTCTTCTTCTTCTTCTTCTTCCACTTCCTCTTCTTCTTCTTCCACTTCCACTTCCATTTCCTCGTCGTCCTCTTCTTCCACTTCCTCATCGTCCTCTTCTTCTTCTTCCACTTCCTCTTCTTCTTCCACTTCCTCATCATCCTCTTCCACTTCCTCTTCTTCTTCTTCTTTCAGTTCCTCTTCTTCTTCCTCCTTTTCTTCCTCTTCTTATTCTTCTTGATCTTCCTCCTCTTTTTCCTTTTTTTTTATTTTCTTTTCTTCCTCTTCCTCTTCTTTGTTTTTTCATTTTCCTGCTCTTCTTCTTTATTTCTCTTTTCCCGTTTCTCTTCTTCCACCTAATTTTCCTCTTCCTCTTCTTATTCCTCCTCTTCTTCCTTTTGCTCTTCATGCTCCTCCTTCTTCCACTTTCACCTCTTCTTCTTCCTCCTCTTCTTCCATTTCCTCTTCCTCTTCTACGTCTTCCTCTTCCTCCTCTACCTCTTCTTATTCTTCCTCTTATTCTTCTTGCTCATCTGCTTGCTCACCATTCTCACCACTGGGTGTGTGGGTCATAGGTCAGCACACACACACACACACACACACACACACACACACACACACACACACACACACACACACACACACACACACACACACACACACACACACACACACGTGAAAGCAAGCCTTTGTAGATGATTCCTTCCCTCCCTGGCAACACCACAGAGTGCAGTCCATCTTCATGTCCACGTGAGCGAGGCCGACGTCTACTTGACTCGTGTCATCATCAGATACTTCAACTCTCAGGGAGTCACCGCCAAGGGACTAATTACTGCCTACCAGGCGGGGCGACAAGGTCCGTGGCATCGTCTGTGTGTGTGTGTGTGTGTGTGTGTGTGTGTGTGTGTGTGTGTGTGTGTGTGTGTGTGTGTGTGTGTGTGTGTGTGTGTGTGTGTGTGTGTATCATTGAAGATGTGGTTGGTGTTGCAGGTTCTGAGCAGTCCAAGCAGATCATCTTCGCTCCCAGTGTGGAACCCACCTTTGTCAACGTTCCCCAGAACAACTTTGTGGAACCTTTTGTTCTAAATCCAGGAGCTTGGGTGGTTGTGATTGAAGCTGAAGGAATCCTGCTGGTCAGACATTCAATTCTATCTACTTATTCTACAATGTTTTTTCTTGATGAAGCTCACCTTGTCTTCCTCACCAGGACTACCTGGTCCTGCTGCCGAGTGCACACTACGAAGCTCCCATCCTGCAGCTGCACGTCACTGAGCCCTGCACGTACACATCCTCCATGCACCACTCCAGACACAAGTAAACACACTTTACAATATCTCACACACATGCTAACATGCTAAACACATGCTAACATGGTAAACACATGCTAACATGGTAAACACATGCTAACATGCTAAACACATGCTAAACACATGCTAACATGTTAAACACATGCTAACATGCTAAACACATGCTAACATGCTAAACACATGCTAACATGGTAAACACATGCTAACATGCTAAACACATGCTAAACTCATGCTAAACACATGCTAACATGTTAAACACATGCTAAACACATGCTAACACGCTAAACACATGCTAACATGTTAAACACATGCTAACATAGAAAACACATGCTAACATGCTAAACACATGCTAACATGTAAACACATGCTAACATGCTAAACACATGCTAACATATTAAACACATGCTAACATGTAAACACATGCTAACATGGTAAACACATGCTAACATGGTAAACACATGCTAACATGTTTAACACATGCTAACATGGTAAACACATGCTAATATGGTAAACACATGCTAACATGGTAAACACATGCTAACATGGTAAACACATGCTAACATGGTAAACACATGCTACCATGTTTAACACATGCTAACATGGTAAACACATGCTAACATGGTAAACACATGCTAACATGTTAAACACATGCTAATATGGTAAACACATGCTAACATGGTAAACACATGCTAACATGCCAAACACATGCTAACATATTAAACACATGCTAACATGGTAAACACATGCTAAATACATGCTAACATGCTAAACACATGCTAACATGCCAAACACATGCTAACATGGTAAACACATGCTAACATGGTAAACACATGCTAACATGGTAAACACATGCTAACATGGTAAACAAATGCTAGCATGTTTAACACATGCTAACATGGTAAACACATGCTAGCATGGTAAATACATGCTAACATGCTAAACACATGCTAACATGCTAAACACATGCTAACATGCTAAACACATGCTAACATGTTAAACACATGCTAACATGCAAAACACATGCTAATATGGTAAACACATGCTAACATGTTAAACACATGCTAACATGTTAAACACATGCTAACATGGTAAACACATGCTAACATGGTAAACACATGCTAACATGCTAAACACATTCTAACATGGTAAACACATGCTAACATATTAAACACATGCTAACATATAAACACATGCTAACATGCTAAATACATTCTAACATGTTAAACACATGCTAACATGCTAAACACATGCTAACATGTTAAACACATGCTAAACACATACTAACATGCTAAACACATGCTAACATGGTAAACACATGCTAACATGCCAAACACATGCTAACATGGTAAACACATGCTAACATGGTAAACACATGCTAA